>NC_079547.1:22298177-22603058 GCF_015846415.1 Triplophysa dalaica | reverse complement strand
TCAACAGATGGTTTTCCAGACAAAGGGACACCCTCCAGTATCATATCTCTCTTACTCATTTAAAAAAACACCCTTCTGCAAGCGAAGAAGTTGTGCTTTCAGCCGAACGGACCATTTATTGCGCCCTTAAATCTCTGTTCTGCCTAGTGTTTTTTCTGTTTTGCGATATTGGAGTCTTGCAGTAGCCTCCTGTGTCACAATACACAATACAAATCTTTTTTCTGTGTGGCTCATTTAGTGTCTACAAATCATCTATTGTAAGCGCCCGCCTCAGTCTTTGCCATTTTATAGCCAACCTCGGTTATCCTTTTCTCTCTCAGTGTGTGTGTTTAGGCTGTTGCTTATCAGCTGATATAATACTCTGTTTCCACCTGAATGCTCTTTTGTGTGGCTCGCAATCAGAGCCGGCCATGGCCTTTGTTGAGAGAAGGTTTCTCTCCGGCCCCCAGGGAACAACGCGGGCTCATCTGAAAGCTTCATCCAAGAGTTGCCGTCCAAGAACGGCAGGCTGGTTACCAGAGAGAGTGCACGCGTGCGTATGCGCGATATCCAATAGGCCCTCTGAAACCAATGACCTTTTCTTTTGCCAAACCAACAACAGATTTCACTTTGCAACTACCTTGGGGACAATTATGTATCAGCTTTTTTCACTTCGCTCTTATTTCTCTCTCGCTCTCTTTTTCGCATTTTTTGTGTTAGCGGAAGGTCAGCTGCTTCGAATCGTTCGCGTTTCACAGGTATTCTTGCGGCTGGGAATCGTTCCGCCTTCGGGAAAACACTGAGATGTCATCTTTGATATGTTTTATAAAACGACTTCCACACATCTCGGTTAAAGCTCAATGTGATGTCAAGCAGCTACATTCTTGAGGTTTTGCAAATGTTTAACCATTTATATGAAAAATTAAAAATTTCTCCACCGATATTCATAGCCGATTATTCGGAGTGGTATTGATGCCGATCTGGCCAATGGCAATAGTTTGGTGGATATGTCAACTTGCATTAACTCTGAACATTACAATAATATTTCTGAATTGTCTGAATGTTAGTAATTCATATAATGGCTTTTTTTGCCATCAGCCGATAGCCGATAGTGGGGAAAACAGTTTATATTGACCAATACCGATTATAAGCGGATATATCGGTTCATCTCTGGTTAATATGCCCCTTTTGTTCCCTCTGAAAAGTTTTCTGGGGTAACAAATGTAGTACGGCTGTTTCAAGAAGACTCAATGTGTTCTCAAGATCTCCAAACAATGTCAATCAACTGGCCGTGGTCTAGCAATAGTTCCATATCTCTTTCATTTTCTTTCCTGCCCTCTATCAAAGATAAAGTGTCCATTGACCTACTTTTTTTTAGAAATACAACCGCACTCAGCTTTTTCTCATTCTCTCTTTGACGGTTATAGTGGAAGGAGATTATTACTTCTATCACCGCCCTGTCAAATCCACAGAAGTGGCAATGTTTTTTTTGATAGCACCACACCTTTTCACAAAGACCTGCCTGTCCCTCGATTGGCTTCCTTTCTCCTGTCAGGCAGGCCGATGCTAAGATCTCATGAAGTGTTGAAGAGGATGAGGGTGAGTGTGTGTCTGGCTAACCTGAGAGACAAAAATGTTTGATAAGAGCTGAAGGAGAACATCCATTTGTCTTCGCTCTTGCAGGAAGTTTTAGAAGTTGCGGTCTGCTCGGTTTCTGCACATGGATGGGAGAAAGGATTAGAAGATCAAAAATGACATACATCACCTTTAACTCCTGATTCAATCACATCCTATTTAATTTTAAATAGCATCAATAAAGGCTGCGTATTGAGCATCTGTGTTCAATGAGAATTACATCACAATTTGAGATCTAATTATTTTAGAACTTGCATCTGCAATATTGATATTTTTATTATGCGTCTACATTTATTCAACACAGAGGTGATTTATCTCACTTTGTGAGTGTATCTTTAACCCCCCTCTCTCTCTCTCTCTCTCTTGCCATAAACTAGTTATATGCTTTGATCACTTATAGAGTAAAGGCCCCATTTAACTACACAAATCATGCTGCCTTTACAGAGCTCAACTACTGTATATGTCTCATTTTTATATAATATATAAATAAAAGCGAATCGACGCGTGTTTATTCAATTATTTGATAAATGACTTGACAGCCTAATGTGCAGTAAATATTACCCTAGCACAGAGACCCAGTGTTTTAACCTGATCTGTAATAAAACACTTGGATTGACTTCTAAAGGCCTCATTCAATTATGTGATATATTTGAGCTTTGAATAACAACTAGAGGATTTGAAGGTCTGTTTAGATGCAAGGATGCCACGTGTCTCCTGAATAATCTTTAGGTGTATGCTATTCACATTATCAAACGTTGCAGTGGACACTCAAATATTTATAGTTATCATTACAGTTATGACTCTTGGCGTGAATGAGTCTAGTTTGAAGAATTGTGTTTTATATCATTTTGTTTTAAAGGTCCAGTGTATAAAATTAAGCGGCATCTAGTGGTGAGGTTGCTAAATGCAACCAACAGCTCAATCCACCACCCCTACCTTTCGAAGCAGTACGGTGGCTGATACAGGGCAAAGATGTCGTCACTTTTTTAGCTTCTTTGCCGAAGGAGATAACATCTACAAAATGGGCTCTGTAGAGCAGTTTGTCAGTTTAGGGTTACTGTAGAAACAACATGGTGAATTCCATGCAAAGCGGGCCCATGGTGTATGTAGATGCAAATAACTGATTCTCAGATAATAAAAACATAACGCTTCATTATGTATGGTCTTTATACATCTCGGAAGACATAGTAACTTATATTATATTGCATTTTGTCAATTGATACTCCACAATAATTACATACTAGACCTTTAAATGTAGAATAACCAATGAATGGTAAGATTAATGCTAATAGAAGTAATGGGGAACTTTCTATAAAAAGCAAAAAGGAAATTTTTGTAATGAGTAATGCAATAATGTAACATGTATTTTTTTGTTTAACACTATACCTTTATAGACTACAATTGCTATTTTATCTGTTGGAAAATTAAGGAACATACATAATAGTAAAGTAAGGTAAATTCAGGTGTCTTCCAATGGGATCATGATTCTCACTCCAGAATAGCAGGATAGGAAATCACTACGATCAAACCAGATAAAGAAATAAAGAAAACAGACAAAAACAACATCCTGCCCCCAAAACAGGATAAATGTCTCCCAGAATTCCCATTTTCCCTCCTGGCCTCACAACAATTGGCCAGAGTTTGATAAATGACAAGGCTACAGAACCAATGACAGTTTTGTTGCTCTGGGATATTTTTATACCCAGTGGGGTTTTTAATGATAGATAGCCTCTGGTATGAAACGCCTGCCTGCTTTTTTCCTTTGTCCTATTTGTTCTGTCACAATCTAAAATTAGCCAATGTCATGGCAAATAACCAAAACTTTGCATCTGTCCTAATCTCTTTCAAGTAGAATCATTTTTATTTGGGTGAAAGTGTGTCTTATGAAATGCCATCTCTTGCAAAAGATCTGATTTAAAGTGTTCCTGTAGCTCAGGTGGTAGAGTATTGCATTACACATATAATGATAAAAGTGAATGCACTGTAGTTGCTTAGGATAAGAGCATCTGCTAAATGTAAATGTTTTCCTAACAGTACACCATGTTCTCTCTTAGGATCTCAATTGTTCCATCTATAGAAGGCAAACAATTACACAGAGAGCAAATCGAAACAAATGGTAAACACTTATCGATTAAATGTATGTCGGGAATGAACTATAAGCATCTTAGCATAAAATGTCCCACAAATGTATACATGCAAATGAAACTCTGAAATATATATGAGCAACCATAATTTTTTCAGCAGTGACAAAGAACAAATATCTGTGCATGTTAATACTCACTTAGACTAAAAAGAGAGCAAGACATAGATTAAAGAGTGTGAGTGTATGGAGGATTGTGCAGTATGGATCAATATCACCACTCGATGTGTTCAGCTCTTGTTAGTGGCGTGAAGCAGCGCGTTCAAGTGTAGGATGTTGGTGCGTGTGGAGCCATTCAGTGTGCATGTGTGTTTGTTTGTCGCTCTGATTGGCTCGTGATAGTCTCATTAGGCCTCATTCACGAAACATTCATAAATATATGTGTAAATTCCGATTAATTTGCGCGTAAAAACAGACCTTCCTGAAAACTCTCCTCCGGATTCACAAATACTTTGTAAAGGTCAGATTTGATAGTAAAACATGTGTGTGTGTTAATGAATTCCAATCACTCGTAAACGGGGTGCTCATGCACGTTCATTCGCAATTAACATAATCTCCACCTCTGAATTACAGCTACGCAAATTACATATCTAGGAATGCTGGATTCCTCTGGACTTCATTCTCTGTTTTGGTTAAGTTATATTTCATGAATGCATAAGAGAATAATAGGCTATATGTGTACCAATAAATTCATCAATTAAACTGTGTCCAACAAAGCATGTTAGCAAGCTGAAATAATAAAACCTGGTGCTCTTCTGAAAACGACCTGGTGGCACCTGAACACGCTTTGCAGGCACTACGCGTTATAACGGAGATGCGTTGGTTGGTGGGATTTAGAAAATCTGCAACAGTTAGCTTTCTTATTACTATCTTGTTACTAAGTATATTACTTAATATGAAAATGCAGTAACCATTAATATTAAATTCTCCATTGTTGTGTATAATAGTTAGTCAATGTAGTGTTTGTCATGTCTATTCTCCACTGTGATTGGACGGCTTCATAAAAAAAGGACAGTGACGAGCTCTGCGTTTTACCCAAATAAAAAAAGACAGGGCAAAGAACTCATGAAATATCATTATGATACATAGTGCATCAAAATACAGTGTCATCAGTTTGTCGAAAAGAATACAGAACGTTACGTGCGGTTTTACACACTATTTACATGTGGCATGGAGCAGGCGTACATTTCTTTTGTACCAACTAACATTTTGAAAATACGAACATTTTCACGAATCCGAAAATTTACGTCAAAACGACTCAACGACCGATTTACACAGATATCTTTTTGCTCGTGTTTCATGAATGAGGCCCATTGTCACCAGTGATGCAGAACGGAGCGCTGGGCGATGTTCCAGTTGTAGGTCATTACTCCCTACACCATACACCCTGCCAAGTACACTTTTCTTTCACTGACAAAAAAAAACGTAATGAGTCATCATGGTGCCGCCAAATAAGCATGCGAGTCTTTCTCACCCTTTAGTTTGGGCCGTTTTTAAATGTCTGTAATGTTTTTTAGATGAGCACCGGATATGTGAAATCAATAGAAAATGTACACACGCAGTTGAAAGCAACCACCAAAAATAATGATTCCAAAAATGAGTCATTAAATTAAGTATCTTCTAATTTCTCCATATTTTCTCTCTTCTTTTTCTCACTTCCTTTTTCCGTATATACTTCCTCATTATTATTCTACACTTCATTTAATCTCTTATTTACTTCCTTTATCATGCTCCCCACTTCCTGTTCATTCTATCATACTTTCTTTCTCGTTCTCCTTACTTCATATTTATTCATCCATACTTCCTTTTCCCTTTTCTTTTTCTTCCTCCACACTTGCTTAATTTGTCCATTCTTTCTCTTTTCTTCCACTTTCTTCCTCCATACTTCATTTGTATCGCATTTGTCATCTTCCTGCACTTTGTCCTGCTGCTTTGATGCCCTTGAGAACGCTCCTCAGGAAACCCCCGTGGACTTACTTTGGACACGTCTTATTTCCAACTTTACGAGCGTGCTTCTGTTTTTCATATTCACCCAAGGTGAATCCATCCATTGTTATCTGTGAACGTCTCCCTGTCTCTGGGATTTGAGCTCCTCAGCTTGGCTTTTAGCGGGCCAGCGCTGTGTGAAAACTAACGGAGGACCTCGAATAACCGTCTGAGAAAATCGCTCGTGGCTCTCTCTCAAGGGCTTATGAATGCACTTCCCTCCGTTAGGTTGAAGAGTTCAGCAGGAGATATTTTATAGCACCAGTAGCACAGACGAGTGTCCAATTCCTCCCAAGAGAGCGGTAACAGACTACTTAAGAAGCTACGGACTTCTGGTCACCATAACAATTAACTAAGCCAAGACATCAACTGAAGAACAAGTGGCGTAGGTGTAAAGATATAAAAGCTGCAATGGTGATATGAGTCATTTTTTGTTGTCTTATATTAAGTTATTTAATATATATAAATCTGTCTATACCGCCGCAGAAAAAACGTAAGAGACCATTACAAATTTTCATTTAATCAGCATTTCTAGATGTATTGTGGCCATTCCATTCCAGTGTCAAAATCAAACCTCAGTAGTGACATAAAGTCATCCAATGGCAATGTGAAAGACTGACAGCACGACAAGACACATGAAAACTGTTATCACATAAAAAATAATTTTGTACTTTTCCTAAATACATGTACAAATATAACTGTAGTGTGGCTTAAAAGGGAAAATAAACTAGTTTTCTTTGCAGTATTTGTGGTCTGAAAATATAGAGCATCTTTACAGTTATTTTGTCCTGTTTCTCCAGTTTTCATTTTCTGCAAATAAATGCAAATAGAAACAATATTTTTATTTGATAATTGGTAGAAATATTGTTAGTAGTACAAAGAATGTAACAAAAAGTATAACTTTTTCTAAAACACCTACTGTATAAATAGTAGATTTAAAGAGATACAATTTTTTTTTAATTTTCTCCTTACTTTTATTCAAGGGTGTATATAAATATATATAATTTTTTTGTTGCTTGGCGTAAAAATAATATTTAATAATATTCTTTATATAAATACTTTTTTTTTTTTAATGATTTGCACATTTTGTTTATTCATTTTATAACAATTTCATTTTTAGTTATAGTATATAGTTATATATATATATCCTTTTTTACAAAAATGTATTATAATAAATCCTATAATAATCACACAATATTAAATAATTGTTATTGTAATATTTTGTAATGATAGTCTTATGCACGGTTTAAAAGACAAGGCTTCAGACTAGTCCCAGACTAAAATTAATGTTTGACCTGTCTAAACTGAAAAAACTTGCCCTGACATATCTTATATATGTCAGTGATAAACCAGCAAACATTTTTATAAAAGTGCCTTAAATATTCTAATTCAACTAAGATCTAGTCCCGCCTCAAACAAAGCCTTGCCTGTCAAACACGGCCTTAATCATTTAATATTTCAACAATCAATATCGCTGTTTTTATGCCATGTCAATGGAATACCACTTTATTTTACTGCACTCCATCTCATACATCCTCTTTTTGTTTGGCAAAATCACTAAATAGATATAGAAAGAGACTTTAGATTTTAACTTTGCATAACTATGGTAGGAATGATCCTCAAAAATGTGTATCAGTTGACAAATCTAGTATATTATCACATCAGCTGATATATCACTCATCCCTGACAGCAGTCCGCTTCTGTGTGTTGTTTGGCCTACGTCATGTATTCCTCGAGGACAGTCAATCCATGCGGGGGAAATACCGGCCTCAGCCAAAAAGTGTCACTGGATTTATGGCAGTATGACAAGGTGCAATAATCTTCAAATTCGCCTCATCGCACATCGCCACTGTCGTGCCCCTCCTCTTCACCACCTGTTTCTGTCATGAACCTGGATTCAGGCCGGCAATAGGTGACTGTAATTTGGCTCTATCTACCAACTCTTAATTTGATCCCAATTTGGTCTACCTATAGCTGAATTGACTTGTTTATGAGTATAAATACTTGATCTTAAACTAGCTCTCTTTTTCCAGTATTTTCGTTTCTGGGTCCACTTTTAAAAATCTATCTCCAATGTGTCAGTTGATTTATTATTGCGTCTACTTTTACTCCGACTATTTGCAGCAAATATGAAGCTTTCTCAGACAATGCACCTCTGCTCTGTTTAGACTGTATTTCTGGATATGATTGGCGTCTTGTATCTCTATTTATTTCCGTCCTCATTGTATTTCTTCAGACCTCTCTCTTGTTAGGCTAGATACCATCTCCCCCCTGCAATTTGGCCGCCGTTGGATGATTTCATCCCTTTCACATGCTAATAATAAATGGACAGACTACATTCAATTCGAAACATCCAGATCCTAATTCAGCTACTTGGCCACAGAGGGAGACTTTACTAAGAAATTATAAAAGGCCATCCTTTGTTCCAGAATGAAGAAATAAAAAATAAATAAATGAGAAGCGGAGTGCTTTTTCTTTTATAAGCCAGGAAGAAATGAAGAATTTCAAATAGCAGTCATTCAGACGGCAAGTTGGAAAAAGCAATGATCGAAAGAATGCCAAAATAAACATCAAAATGGGACTGGTTATTTCTTGAAGATTTCTTGCAAGGAGAGCCAACCCAAAAGTATTTGGATACTTATTTGGATCACATAGCAAATGAGAACATAATACATTTTAAAGGCAATGTCTATGGTGATATGAAAAAATTTTTTTTTTGGTTTTTAATGATACATATATACACTGATGAAAAGGATTTGGACCAGTTTAGCATTTACGAAAATCTGTTTCAGGTCAAATGGTTAAATGCTAAAATGGCTCAGAAAAGTGTTAATTGTTTTGAGACAATGTCTAGTTTTACTTATGTGTGGATGCCTCTTCCCATAAAATTAATTTAAATGCTGTTTTGTGAGATTTCTTTTAGAGAAATATCTGAGACATGAGCGAAAGTTTCCATTTGCTCTCCTTTTAATTCCATTGATGTCTATGAGAATTAATTGAGATAGAGATCGTATTGTACGGGGTTAAAAACCTTACAATAAAATTAATACTCTGCTGTGTCCCTTGAGGGATAGTTCACCCAAAAATGAAAATTCTGTCATCATTCACTCACCCTCATGTCATTTCATATCTGTTTGAATTTCTTTGTGCTTATGAAATATATTTAAAAGAATGTTAGTACTTTTTAGTTCTGGGCCTTCATTGACTACCATAGTGAGAAAAATGTAATTGTCGTCAAATGTGCCCCAGAACTGTTTGTTTTTCTAAATTGGCAACAGAACAAAATAATACAATATTTTCTTCCTATTATGGTAGTGGATAATGTCACAGAACTGAAAATTGCTGACATTCTTCCAAATATCTTTCTCTGTGTTCATAAGATCAAACACATGTATACAGGTTTGAAAGGACATGAGCGGCAGTAAATGAGGACAGGCATTTTAGTTTTGGGTGAACTATGCCTTTAAGAGACTCTTGTTGAACGTAAAATGACTCAATGTAAAAGGCCATTGGTGGGCTCTGTATTTAAATATGCAAATACTCCTGATTTTGAGAAGCCCCTGCATTAGCATCAGTTCCTCCACAGCTAATCAGCAGTTGGAAGGCTAATGAAGCATAAAGGAAGAACGGAAATCCTTATCCAAAGATGAAGTTGTCTATTGGATGTGATTCCCTGATTTGCATTAAGCCGCTCTACCATGTCGCCTTCCCTCTGATAATGACACTTCAATTATTGATTTTCCACTTATCAGATTATCACAGTCTTCGGGGTTCGTGACACGGCTCGCAGTCTGCCAGATAACATCCGTAGGATCTCGTGGGAAAAGGGCACGGGAAATATTGCGGTAATTTTAAAGGGCCAAGACCAATCACGGCACGCAGCTGGTGGGTCGCGCCGACTTCGTGCCAATCATGTATCATTTGGCGCGACAAGCGATGCGAGAAGGTTTCTGCTCGGGTTGAGATGGAGGATGGGCACTTGGATGTGTGAGAAGTAATAATCAGGGCATGGGGAACTTGGATAGCACCACATCATGAAGGTCCATTACACATCCAGGACAGCAAACATATGGGGCCTTACTGAAGTATCCTACGGCCTCCGTCTGTGTTTTTCTTCTGCGGAATGGATGCTTATTCTGTCTTCAGGAAAACATTCATTCCATTTACACTCACAAATGCACTTTCACCCAACACACACACCCCGGTTGACGTGGGATTTAACATGATAAAATGTGTGAAATGGGTCATAGAAAAGATCTGCGCTGCTCAGGGGACCTCAGGGAAGAGTATGTTTGTGTTTTTGAAGGGAAGGCCCATCTGTACTTTGTTGTTGGGGGAAGTGCTTCAGAGATGCGTCTTCTTTCATTCACAGCTGCCCCAAACAAAACTACCACAGATGATGCATCACCATTACATCTAATTAGTGGCTGAAATGACAAGGTTATGTTTTTTAATGGCCAGCATGCACTGTATTAATGAAAGATTTAAGGGTTAAAGAAACCTACCACCAAAGCTGCCCAAAAACACATGTGCAATTGTAGACATTTATTCATAAATAAAATCCATTAACTTTTGAAAGCATTGCAAGCTTACAGAATAAAATAAATGATAATATAATAATACTAATAAAATGTATGTACACAAATATAACAAATATACAGCATGTAATGTATATTTATATTTTTACATATTATAAATGATATTTGAATATACTGTACATTTGCATATATTTTTATATTATATATTTGTTACAAATACATGTATGTGTGTGCATTTTATTATCAAAAATGATCCTTTTTGTTTCATTCTGTAAACTACTAGCAATATTTCTGCCAAATTTTAAATTAAGTATTGTTTTGATTTGCAGTCATTTTGCAGAAAATGAAAACCGCTGAATCAGGTCGAAATAAATACATGCTCTGTATTTTTCAAAACTTAAATACTGCAAAGATAACAAGTACAAATTGACTTTCAAGCAATAAAACAGTCATATGTGTTCATGTATGTAGTTGAAAAGGTCATTATTTCTACATATAATTTATGTTTTTATTATTTATTCATTTTTTGTCCCAATTTTTTGGATGCCATTTTTTACCACCCAAGCTCAAGCTTTTTTCTCTTCCTCTTTATTCAAGGTTGTGTTTTCAGCATTAGCTTTTCCTCAGTATGTAGCGGATTAGCGCCCCTGGTTGGCTTAATGGTAAATAGGTGCTTTATTGTTCCCGGAATAAAACTGCCGGGGAAAAATGAAGAATGCCGTGACTTTATCAGACCGAGCAGCAGAGAGCCCAAAGTAAAGCGACCTGCCATAATTGCATATTAAAGTGACAACTAGAATAGTTTTCGCTATTTGTCATGTGGGGGATCATATTATGATGGCGAGAATGTGACATTTAGTGCAAAGAGCTCCCCGTGGTATTACTCAGAGGGAATAATGACTTTCGCCGGCGAGTGTTTTGCGGTCCCACGCTGAAGAATCCTCTCAGACGAAATGACTCGAAATTGGTGCGCAGGCCGGGCGCCTTTAAGATTGATGTGAATAGCACGTCATTCTAAGGCACTTTGGATAACCGATAAATCTTAAAATCAAGGGCGTTTAGGAATAACCTGAATTCACGTAACATCTCCTTACGTTAATGCAGGGCTGACAGCTGTCAGCTAAGCCGGAGGATGTAAGTGGCCCCATGAAGACATCTTGCAGTTTGTTGTAGAAAAACATGAACGATCTCATCGTTGTTGGCCTGTCGTTGTGTGCTGGTTATCGGTACTCTATTTCGTTCCCGAAAGCTGGGAAAGACTCTCATATTGCTATCGATTCTAGAAGAGATCATTGAAGTGCACTATTTTACTCCTGAAACTGTTTTCATTCCGGGGAAGGAATGAGAGAAATCGTTTTCTGTATTGATCTGTATTTATCAGAGCCCGCAGTCGTAGAAAAACGGATTATCATCCAAATTGTTTTCTTTGCCGAAATGCTTACCCTCGAGGAATCACACAGCAGGGTTTACATCCTAGTATCTCGCAAAACATGCTTTTTAGTGGAAAACGATTTTTAATAATACTTTTACTCACCTCGTCTCTTTAGACCTGATTCATAAATGAAATAAACGGCGAGCGCCTCCGACGCATTGGGACGACGGGAAGTAATTGAAATCAGGTCATATCATTGAGTCTGTGTGTTTTTAATCAGTTTTCCCGTGCGTGGTGCGGCAAAACATCGGCATTTCGTTATCTTTAATAGATGTAAACGTTAATTTCCAATTCTGTCATTTCCATTCTGGCAAATCCCACAGCAAGGTTGTGCCAATCACATGTTTGTAGCGTTGCCATGGTTGTGCGACCTGATTGTCAAGAGCGTTTTTAGCATCCGAAGCCCACCTGGAATAAATAACGTTGAATTATTTATCATAGAGCCATTACATTCAATTTCACATTAGATTAGTCTTAAGACGGAGTAATCTACTGAAGCAGCCATCGCTGTGATTGAGGACACTCGTATTGACCACAGACAGTGGCCTGATTGCTCGCCTGGTGCTTTCCGTCTAAATTACCACTTTGTTCAAAGGCCTCCCTTCGCCTGAACATATATATTGGTAATCATCAACGGTAGGGAATATATAGATGTCTGCCCAGAATGCCTGATGAGAAAAGCACGTGGGCCGAGAGGTTTGAATATGAAATGCAATCAGGCGAGTTCACTAGCAGCTCTCTTTTTAGGGAGCCTTCGCTAGATTGGATCAGTGTGCCGAATTGATTGGCCTCATCCTGGAGCCCAAGGTTGAGTTGATTGATAGATGTGATGCGTCTGGGGCTTGTGGTCATGTCTTAGATAATAGACGTGATGAATAGGGTTGTATGGCGATGGCTGACTCTGTCCAGCTTGCAAATTATGCATTGTGATGTAGCACAGCGAGGCGAGAAGGTGTCGGGAATATCGGGACTGAATTTGACCTACAGGTGAAATGTCACATGCGACCTTAGAGGGATAGGTTACTAAAAAAGAAAATTCTTAATCAACTACTCAACCTTCTATTCCAAACATGTATGACTTTCTTTCTTCGCACATAAGAAGATATTTTGAAGAACGTTAGTAAACAAACAACATCTGCCTCCAATGACTTCCATTCTTTAGACACAAAACCACAGAGACATTTTTCATAATATCTATAATATAACATAATATTCTTTTGTCTCTTTAACACAAGCATTTAGCTTTTAAAATGTCGTAAGTCATAAATTCACCAACCCAATGGTTTATAATTGCTATTTAAACACACACGCGCTCACACTTTATTCTTTGGAATAGTTAGGATTTTGATTGATAACCAAGCTGTCACATTTGTTAAGCCCAAAATCTTTTCCCTAACCTAAATGGATTGAATTCCTTTGTGGGATTTTTTTTAAGAACCCTGAATGAATTACAATAATTTATGAAAAATTGGCACCTTTGAGCCTTTAGTTTAGCTAATTGCCTTTCCCGTTAGAAAGTGAATGATTGTCACCTCTTCCGAGAAAAACATGATTTTTTAAACCCACTCTTACTTTATTCTTTCTAAATCAGCATCACTATTGGTATTGACTTGTACCAGCCTACTTGTAAGCCTGTATGAAAATATATTGTCTCATAAAACCTTGAGTACAAAGGATGTACAGTCTGCAGGATCATTTCATAAATAATCTTTCAGCAGCATGGTCTTAGTCCGGTTTTATTTCAGTTATGCTGGTCTTGAAGGAACACTGCTTAGACATGAAGGCCATGAACAAGATGGTTTTGATCGTTTAGATGTGAATATAAGAAAATCAAAGAATTTTCCAAAAGCTGTCATGCTAATGAATATTACTTAAACTTTATCAACATCTTCTTCCTCTGTAATCGAATAATTTGACTTTTTCATCTGTAGAACACAAAAGAAGATATTTTGAAGAACGTTGCTAGACAAACATCATTGTTCCCCATTGACTGCACGGACACAAAACCACCGAGACATTTCTCAAATATCTTCTTTTGTGTTTCCAGAAGAAAGAGATTTATACAGGTTTTAAATGACACGAGGATGACAAAAGCATGACAGACGGCATTTCAATCAACAGTTTGATGATATTTGCGATCAATTTCCTCCATCAGGTTCCTTTATGGTTGTCAACGCCTCTGGTCGTGCATCGGGTCAGAAGGCTCACCTGCTCCTCCCAACATTAAAAGAAAATGACACCCATTGCATCGATTTCCACTACTCCCTGTCAAGCCGGGATGGGACGAGTCCTGGAACCCTAAACGTATATATAAAGGTGGACGGAGGTCCGCAGGGGAACCCAATCTGGAACGCCTCGGCTCCAGTCACTGAAGGTTGGGTGAAAGCCGAACTGGCCATCAGTACCTTTTGGCCCAACTCTTACCAGGTAAGAAGAATATTTCTCTCCCCTGTAAAACAAATAGAGTCTATAAATTGTCCAAATTTAAATGAGAGATTTCTGAAGCTCTGTAAAGTGAATAGCACTAGCAAGGTCCAAGTTCATGAGATTCACAAGGAGCATGAAATGGAACAGCAACTTATTTTCAGCTCATTTTGATTGAGTCTTATTCATAAAATTTTATCTAAAATGCAATTTAGGTTAAAAAATATAGCTACAATTTTTTTACTTGTGCGATTTGCGGGAATTATGAGAATTATGCACGTCAATTCACAACGTGTCATTAGCGCAAACAGCGTTGATTGCGCCGCATGATGTCCAATCGCGTCTATGCTTTGACTTAACATGTAAATCACTCGCGCCTAACATTTCATTTGCGTTTGGTGGGAACACAGAGTACACAAGACACAGAAAAACACATATTCGCGCCATATGACCCCTTTTAACCAAGTGAACCTCCACAGTGAGCCCATCAACCTAATCGTACAGTGGATTTCAGCTCCTTGACCAGAGAAATGGACTGAACAAGTTTATTTTCAGTGTTATGTTCCTGGTAAATGGCACCGATTGAGGCTCAGAGTGGGGCAGTAGATTGCGCTCTGCTCCAATTATCATTGCAATCACAGTTGCCTAATCTCACCCACAAATGGCTCTGGTGAATACGCTTTTAGCCCTTCATTTTAGATCCGTCTTTGTGTTTATTATCTTTCACACTCGCTCTCTCTTTTTCTCTTTTTTAAAGTCATTACCTCTTTGTACCCAGACTTGCTCGTGTATTCTGCACCTCTGTCTGTCTATAGATTCACTGGTCAATCTGTGCGGTGAAATACGCTCGTGAGATTAGCCGTGTAATTGAATTAAGTAATGAGGAAAACAAATATTTAGCCTGTGCTGGGAATACTGGACTCCTCTCTGCAAACAGCAGTCTAATATTTGCTATGACCAATATTTGCTTAGGGCATCTATTTGACCAGCAGCCAGTTTCAAAGCTTTTGTGCTCGTGTGTGTATATTTGTGGATCTGGGGTCCAAGTCACATTTCGCCCAAAAATATATAAATGATTGAGTAAATAAATAAATAAGTGGTTGACAAATAAACCGTAAATTTTCCCTATGGCATAACTACGCAAAAATTTAGGAAAAAACTGACAATGAAAATATTTTTTATATGTATATATATATATATATATATATATATATATCAAAAGACTTATGAAGAGTTTGTTTATCAAAAGTTTTGCTTTCACACCATAGAACACATGTACGGTACCGTATACTTGTCAACTTCCCAAATAAAGATTCTACGTGTACTTTGTTAAATTGTAAAATCAGATTTTGGTGTATAATATGACCTGACAGGTTGTTGACTGGTGCGCTTGCTCACTTGGATGTTCTTCCCAGTGGTTAGAGCTGATTTCCTCTCTGCTTGGTTTTTATTATCACAAGAAGCCATTAAGAGTTTTTAAAAGCGTTCGCTTCTCTTGCTGGGTTGAACTTAATAAATTAACTGCTAAAGATCGCCTAATATCTACCAGAAGTTTTGTCTCTAGGTTCATAAACTGTACCAAGAAATAAACCCCACTGGGAGTTGGATTAGAGCAACGAATATGCCTGATAAGTGGCCAATTTTGCCCAAACGAATCTCTAGGTTAATTGACATGTTTCCTGCAGCGATACAGTTAGAAACGTAGGGTGCCACTTCAATGTGACAGCGTTTAAAGACTCATGATATGCAAAAAGCAAACGAATTCTCTTTTTGATCTGTGTAAATGTATACCTTACGCTGTATGCTTTCGTTCAGAGGTCTCAGAAGTACCCGGATTATATTTTATTAATGCTGTCAAATAGAGACATACTTTACTAACTGTAGCAGATGATAAGGAACAGCAGTTATTAAGAGAAGTTTTAATAGCAGTTTTGAACGGAATACCTGGAATATTGAGGCAGGTTTAGATACAGGCAGGCAGTTGTAGATTCAGTTGCCTCTTGACTCATCTCTAGGCTCCTTGGGGAAGCCGGAGACTAAAGTGCATCCTGTGCACAGGTTTTGGCGGGCGTTGTTTGGCAAAGCTCAGAGAGATAGAGACCACCGTTCAGACCACACATGTCTCTGCCACATGGCATGTACAGTGTGCCACGCAAACCGTGCCAGCCAGCCCCATATGCCTGATTCGGAGAAAAGGGGTACAGAGGTGTGAATTTATGTGCAAAGTTTCAAAGAAAAAGATGATCAGTTTATACTGGTTGAAAGGAAGACATATTGGGGCACTCTATTTATCTGCATTCATTTAGTGTGGAAAGTGTGCCTTATCTTTCTTTAACATTAATACCACTTGGTTTGATTTTGCTATGCAGTCTTACCTTTTAGGTGTAGCTTTAATTTATTTTGAGGCCACTGTGTGAAGGTTAACTTGGCAGGTACAGTAAATATGCTTTCAATGTAGATCTAATCTGACTTGATTTAACTTCTTGATCTTCTTTCATTTAGGTGATATTTGAGGCAGTTTCTGTTCAGGGGCATCCTGGGTTCATAGCTGTGGACGAGATACATGTATTGGCTCACCCTTGCCGTGAGTCTACACACGCACAAACACACACACACACACACGCACGTTCACGGTCACACACACTTACAATCAGAGCCTACTTGCTTTCACATTTGTGCCGCCACGGCTGGAGTTCAGTTTGTCAACACGAGAGTTGGACAGAGATGGAAAGAGAGAGAGAGAGAGGGACAGATTGTATAGCTGAGGACACACAGAGTTTAAGGCCCCATCTTTCTTGTTATGACAGGAAAACTTTAGCTTGACCCTTTGCCTCATTAACTTGGATCTCTCTCTCTTCCTCTCTACATCAAAGTATAATACAATGAGGGTCAAATTTATAAAGTCAACGAGAAAACAAACTTAATTTTCCCTAATGTTCTATTTACTTTCTTAAAGGAATAGTTCACCCAATAGAGAAAATTCTGTTATGAATTACTCGCCCTCAAGTTGTTTCAAACATGTATAAATTTGAAGATATTTGGAAGAATGTTAGTTACTGACATTTCTGGGACATCATTGACTATCATATTAGGAAAAAAACTTCTGTTGGATTCTGTTGAACACAAAATAAGATATAAAAGAAGAAAATGCAGAGAAGAAATATAAGAAAACAAACAGTTCTGAGGAACCTTTTACTACAATTTTTCCTGCTATGACAGTTAATTATTTTTCCAAATATCTTAATATTAAATATCATACTGGTAATGTATGTAAATGAAGTATGAATGTAGCACTTACAGTTCTATTTAAAAAACCTTTTTCAAGGTACAATATGAAAATATTTTTATACCAGTGGGGTTAAGAAGTGGCGACATTAATACATTTTCAATTGTGGCCAAATATTGTTATAATGTTTACTAGGCACATGAGGTTTCAGTGATTTGTAAGTTACAGTGTGTTTGTGACAGTGCGCATTTGGCTTTTTTTCGGTTCCGCAGGCAAGACGCCGCATTTTCTGCGGCTGCAGAATGTGGAGGTGAACGTGGGGCAGAACGCCACCTTCCAGTGTATTGCTGGAGGCAAATGGTCACAGCACGATAAACTCTGGCTTCAGGTGAGTCGTGTGTCGTATGCACAGTTTTAATATTTTTAAGGTTCTGACCCTCCATCCGAAAAAAAATCATGTGTCAAAACTTAATAACTTGTTTTTGTCGGCAACATTTCTAAGCCAGTTTCTATGTCTGCAAAGTCTCCGATAAAATTTTGTTTTTCCTTTGGCTAGAAACTTTAAGCCTCCATTTATCCTGTTGTACAGCTTTGAGACAAGAAGATAGAAGGCCGGCTTTCTGTGCACAGAATGTTTTTAGGGCTTTAGTGATAGGGCTTTATCTCTGTCTTTATGTGACTCTGTAATCCAATGGAGAAAATGTACGTAACTTTTCATCATTTTTGGGGAAATCTTTAGAGTCAGTACAGAAACTGTGAATACATTTGTGCATATTGCATACATTATGTTAAGTCATTCTAATATGTACAAGAAAAGCTTTGTCAAGGTGTCTTGTTGCTGAAATGTCGGTCTAATAGAGTCTTGTCCATAGATTTTTATTTTATCTTCCTTGACCGGCACCTCCGAAGATGTGCGTTTGCTTCTTTACACTTTTAAGCTTTTGTCTTACTAATAACCTCATGATCTATTCACTGATAGCACACATACGTCTGGCAGACGTCTATTTGACGTCTTGTATTTGCAACTGCAAGACTCCTGCAATAGATAGTTTGCTCATCTACAGTAAATTTCAGAGACGTCTGCTGTCAAATGTCATAGACATAGAAGACGTCTTTAAGATGTTTTTTATTTAGAATGGTTGCAAACCTGCTCTAAGATGTTTAGCAGATGTTTTTACACAGCAGATGAGTTCTAGATCTCCTGATCTTAGCAGACCTCTTACAGACATACATGTGCCAGCTGGGTTCATATAATCATCTAAAATGAAAAGAGGTTATATACTTAGTGTTTGTTCATCTTACAGCAATGGAACGGCAAGGACACATCTCTCATGGTGACCCGTGTCGTGAACCATCGGCGTTTCTCAGCCACCGTCAGTGTTACGGACACATCACAGCGGAGTACCAGTCGCTATCGCTGCGTCATACGCTCCGACGGGGGATCTGGGGTTTCTAACTACGCAGAGCTCAGCGTCAAAGGTGTGTATTCATTCACTCCCCATAACCTCTAAAACTCTCTGATGTTATTTACAACAGCTTTCTACAGTATTTGCGATTGCATTGCACGCTGTCTTTCACCTAGACAGCTTTAAAGCGTGTCGAAAATCCATTAAAGGTTTCTCTGGTTTTGCGCACATTATCGCAACTTACATTTCACAAATGTGGCCCGATGTTCAGGGACATTGGCCCACAAATGCTGGCACAAACATTGAGAGATTCTCGTCAAAGCGCACACACAGAGCAAACACGGCCCGAAATACCACATCAGGCGTCGGCAGCAGGATTTCTCTGAATCATTACACACAGAACCTTCATTATTTCAGCTAGCATTGCTAACAACTAGTATGAAGATCTTGATTCTCTCTCTCTCGTGAAGCTTCAACTGTACCCCATTATCTTTAGAGATTGTACCACTTAAGGAGACAAGAAAAGCAGAAATAACAAAAAGCTTTCGAACCCACCCAACAAAGGCGCTATGCGCTTGTTAGCATGTAGCGCAGTCATTAGACATGAGTGGAGCGTTAACATCTGTTTTGGCTTGGCCATGCCCCTTGTGACCTACTATAGCCAAAACCACCTTTAGTCCTTGCTAAGCTCTGCCCGGGATGTCTCACGATTGATTATCTTTATAAGGATATGTTTTTATTCATGTTGTATCCTGGAATATATTTGTATTTGTAGCTAACATGAAGTTTCAGCAGCTATAGACAACACAATCTGATATAGCGGCAAATTCATATGACTACAGTACGTATGATCAATTGTTAAATGTAGTAGAGTCTGCTATTGCACCAGTGATGTAAAGGTTAGGGGTGGGGCTAAATTATTGCTCTTTTAAATAATCGCGCATTTTTGTACAATTTACTTAATATGAATTCATACAATTTAGTCACTTTATAAAATAGTCTGGAATTCCCGTCATATCAGGCTGATGAAATGTAATATTATATGCAAAATGCTAAAGTTTACATACTGTATTTATTGACATTTACAGACTTTACAGAAAGTGATAATCCAAGGTATATATTTAATCTACATGAATTTCTCCTTTAAGTAGTAAGTGCTGCAGCTAAGTATCAAGTCTCACGTTATTGGTTGAGCCAGAAGGTGAGATGTCGGATCAAATGGTTTCAGCAAAAATGAGCTACAGTTTTGAGAAATCTCAGCATTTCAAAACAGGATGGGAGAAAGGATTTTATCTCCAGTATCACATTTAATATCACAATGACTCAAAACATCATTTGAAAAGAAGTGAGTTCTTCAAACAGGCTGTAAAAGTTTAAGACAAACACTTTTCAACACTTCACAGCTAGCGATACTGTCAGAATCACCCAAGGTGTACCCAGCAGGACTCTAAATCTAAAGATGCTGTATTTTGCAGGTGATTTAGCATTGCTGTTTCTCCGTAAGTGAACACTGCGGGACAGTTTCAACTTCTGTTGCTGTTCAGAAAGACTGCTTGTGACACGAATGTTAGGTGAAAAAATCATAAAGTAGAAATATCAAAAAGCGCAGAATAACCTTGGTCAATAGTTGATGCCTTGAAAAGTACCTTTGTGCATTTGAAACGTTACTTACAGATGCATTTTAGAAAGAAGCGGTGGTTACAAAGACATCACAGACAAATAGAGTTGTGTGGGTATTGTACAACCAGTATTATACAATCTGGCACTAGTGTTTACAGTAACGGCCAATCCCTCGTCTGTAGTATTAGAATGTGTTTCATTATACTCAGCATATGCCAAATATAGATGCTGACTGATACAGTGGCATCACGATGGGTTTTCTCTGGCGGCATGTTTGTTGCTTCCTCTGCCATCTGGTCGGCTCAGCGTGCTCCTTGAGGGGCGACAGCGTCCCCCAGGCCACGACTGCTAGATGGCTATCGGACCCTCAGGTGTTCAAAGGTCCCAGTGTCATCCCGGGAATTCAGACGTGTGTGCCGTCTCCGTGCCCGATAAGGGACGGCGACAGAGAGGTGATGTACAACATCTTTTCCCGGGGGAAATGAATAAAGTGCAAGGCAATATGCTGCGGAGCAAAGGCATGCTAAATGAAATATGCATTAATTAATGCGTGCGGTGCCAGGGATTCAGTCCAGGGGAAGGGAGGAGGGTGTATATAGCAGGAGTGGCACTATTCCAGACAGACACTGAAAATTAATAAAGAGAACATGCTGGAGGCGAATCTTTTAAGGTTAGCTGGGCTGTAATGGATAGAAACTTTGGCCTCGGTACGACTGTAGACCTGCAGAGCCAAAGCTTTTTGCTGTCATTACGTAACATCCGAGAATTGTAGAGTGTGTTTTAGCTTCAAGATTTAGGTTTTGGATGCGCATTAAGATTTGTTTCCATTATTCAGACGCTTTTATCCTATAGCGACTTAAAAATAAGGCTAAAACGCAAGCCATTCGTCATAGAGGAGCCAAAAAGCATTGGTAATCCAACAATACTGGGTTTAAATAGTACACAGGCATGAATAAAACAGAAAATGCAGAACAGATGCAAAAAGAGAAAAACGAAGAAATATTTTTCCTAACTCTTTAATCTTTGCCCTTCTAAAACTTTTCCATGGTAACCAGACTTCTACCAAATAGCCATAGTTACAACAGTTATTATTGGTGCTTATACCAATCCAAGCATCTCTCTTACAGTTCACTTTGTTTTCCCGTAGAGAGTGTTAAGTATTAATAAAAATCCTACGTATTAAACTTAAACATTAAAGATTGTAAAGGCCCCCTAATCTAGCTCTTTTACAAACCGGTGCTTTCAGTAACAACAAAACTGAAGAGAATGGTCATTAAGCGTATGAGAAACACTGTCTCAAAATCCCTGTCTTGTTTAAAAACTGAGCGCGCTGTTTTCTAAGTGAATGCAGAAACGCGTTACGTATTTAAAAAACGTCTCATTGCTCTTATAAGTGAAAGTTAACATGATAAACACTTCGTATCTTTAAAAACATGCTCTCTATGAGTTAATGCACGAACATGTATGTCTTTATAACTTGCACATTGTTATTATTCGTGACAATAAGGGACAAACGCATCTATAAAAACGAAAACCTACTCTCTACGAGTGAAAGAACAAAGGCGTTGTCTTTACAACTTGCACATTGTTTTTATAAGAGTCACTACACGGGACAAACGCTTCATACGTATCTATAAAAACTGAAAAGATGTTCTCTATGAGTGAAAACACAAATAAATAAATAAACTTTTCGTGATATCATAACAAAAACTCAAATTATAAATTATTATTATAAGCTTACCATTGTGAATTGTGTTAAGATAAAATGACGGTTTTGATCACTGATTTTGTTATTTTTACCGACAATATTGGAGATTACAGCTTTAATAATAGCACGTTATTAGTAAGAGTGCAAGAGTTTTATCTCCATCATGATTTATTATTGTATGGTATTTTGACAAAACTGTGGTAAATGCCATGGTACATTTTTCTAGGCTATTTTTCAACATGAAATTCAAAAGTGTTCTTTGTGAAATTGTGTTTGAAAGTGTTTTTGACTGTAGTCTCTGGATGAGCTTCAGAATTAGAGCAAATACTGGAGGAAAGAGTAAAAATGGGCCAGTGTGTCTGAGCTGTAAGTACTGGCCGCTGCATTCTCTTTCCCCCATAAAGGTGTTAGCTAGTGAATGTATGAGTGTGTTTGGAGACTGAGGGAGCGTGTGGGAGAAACACATACTGGGAGAGATTAAAACGGTGAGTTTTATAAATGGGGTGCTCACGGAGGGGTGCAGGGGTCATTAATAACCACCGGCTGATGGAAAAGAGATAGATAGAGAGATGAGGTGCTGGTATGAAGGAATCTCTTTCAGGTGACTGTAGGAAGGTCCTGTTATTTTAACATTTTCTATTTTTGTTCTTTTCTGTGTCTTTCTTTATATTTTTTAGATATATTAAAAGTAGGGATGCACCGATATGTAAATTTTGGCCGATAACCGATAATTCTTTAACAATTGAGGCCGATAACCGATATCTGGTCGATATACATTATCTAAATATAAATATAAAATTGAATTAAACAAAAAGCAAAAAGTGGACAACTACTTTTATTTGAAAACATTAACTACAGAAAACAAGGTAACTATTAGTTCTCTTTTATTCCCTGAAAATCATGAACCAACCCAACTTCAAAACAAATTTGTCAAAACTTTAACCTTGTAACTTTTCTGGTTTATTTTTATTCAATAAATAATTTAAATATGTTCTTCCAGAGCGAGCCTGAAACAATTTCTTTAAAGCCACATGTCTTAAAGGTCTCAATCAGAAAGCATTCAATTTACACATTCATAAATATCTGCATACCGTACAATGTTTTGATAATAGCAGGAAGTGAATGTTCACAACAGAAGCACTGTGAGCAGCGTGCAGCTGAAGAAGTTTAAACCAGAGGAAATGATTTATGATTTATCGTGTATATATGAATATGTCGGCCTAAATTTTAATATCGCCCGATACCGATAACATTAAAAATGAACATTTATCGGCCGTTACCGATATGGCCGATAATTTATCTAGCATCCCTAATTCAAAGTCTACCCAAACAATAAGTCAGTTGTTTCATTCAGAGGAGGATTTATTTGAACATTAGCAGGACATGGCAAGTCAGAGTCTTTATAACAGAAAACCTGAAAAGCAGAAGATGCCAATTGATCAAATAATGTGCTCTCCATTAGATCTCATTGGTTTGTCTTCCCTATTCACTCAATATTGAGGTGCTTTGTGTCGAAATGGTACCAAACCGAACCTTAAACATCTGAAGAACCTTTCTGTTTCACCAAAGGTTCTTTGTGGCAAAAAGGGTTCTTCAGATTATAAAAACGTAAGAAAGAGATGGTTCTTTGAAGAACCTTTGACTAAATGGTTCTTTGTAAAACCAAAAAGGGTTCTTCCATGCCATCGCTGTGAAGGCCATTTTAAACACCTTTATTTTTAGTGTTGGTGGCTTCTGTCTGTACACTTGGTTTCTACCTCAATGCACATTTGCACACACAATAACCTTCATCTGTTCACATTATCATAGCTCTTTGTCTTTCACTGTCATCCCTGTTTTCTTTATCTCTAATTCAAGCCTCTGTAATGTCAAACCTCTCCCACGTTTCATATTTAATGTATGCTAATCTGTGTTAAGTAATATTCATCCCGACACTCATTTCACTCACTCTTGTCCTCTGACAATCTCAGCCTGATGCAATTTTAACCCAAAAGCCTCTTCGCTTTATTACCCCATTCATATTTGCATCACACTGGAAGTGAGAGAGAGATAGAGAGAGAGAGGGGTGAAAAGTGTGAGGTAAATTCTGTGTTGAAGAGAATGGTTAACCTTTAGCACAGATTGTTACAAACTCTTTAAAGACACTATTTTTAGGCTTTAAATAAGATGGAAACTGGGATTCGAACCCTTGTGGGAATTCAAGTGTTTGTAGCTCAACTTCAATAGATTTCTTTAGGTATTTCTAATGGTTCCCCACTGCACATCAGTGCGTTTCTTTCAAGAGACTTCATGTCGGTGAAAATGAAAGCATGAGAAGCATTTGAAATCTTTTTAGTGAACATGAAAACATGAAAATTATAAAATGTTCAAATATACATAAATTAGCAACAATATTTGTAGGAAAAATCCAACTGTTATATTTCAATATAAAAATGTATAAAAACATAAATTTTATACAATTCTGTCATTAGTTACTCACCTCCGACATTTACATTTCTTTTTTCTGATGGACACAGAGAAAGATATTTGGAAGGATGCTTCTAACCAAACAGTTGTTGGCCACCATTGACTACCATAGTAGGATATCAATCGTTTGCTTCCTACAATTTTCAAAATATCTTCGTTTGTGTTCATCAGAACAAAGACATTTATATAGATTTGGAACATCTTGAGGTAAATGAAGAGTGAACTGTTCCTTTGAGGTGAAGGTTTTTGGGTGAACTGCTCCTTTAAGTGTGTAACAATTTTTATGTATGATGAACATTAGTGACAAAAGGATTCTGTGGGATTGTAAACAAATTTTGTATCTGAACACTGAGTTTACTGTATTCTGAAATAAAGCCTTCTCGAATATTTTCTCAGTGAGCTTGCGCTAGACTAGTTAGCATTCAGGTCTTGACATCCCCATGGTTCATGAAACCCCTTTCTGTCTCTGACAAGACAGAAGGCCCACAGGGACCTCCACTCCACAGCACTCTCTCCCCACAGACCCCCATCAGCAGAAAAATAGCAAGGTGTGTATGTCTGTGTGTGTGTTTGTCCAGTATGGCCTTATTGATATGCTGCTAGTCAGTGCCGGACCTTTCATGTGAGAGTGAATGAAAGAGAATAATATAGTGTTGATATAACTAATAGATTCATAAAGAAAGAGAGATGGCCGGAGGGAGAGCTGTTAATGACAGGTGACAGGTGTAATTTAAGAAGGTTCTCCAGGCTGTAATCTAAAGTCTCTGTAGTCTGTATGTGATGTGAAGTCCGTGCAGTTGATAAAGGGCATGTGTTCAATGTTAACTAGTGTAAGAAGAAACTGAATCTCACTTTCTCTGTTAATATTATGTTTATTAGGTTGTATTTTTTATTATTGTGACTAAAACTATACATGTGAATTACACAAACGAGTGCAAAATTTGTACAAATAAATGACCAAAAACGCAAATACGGTAAACTAGCGATGATTATTAAAGGGACAGCACACACAAAAATAAACATTTTTGTCATAATTATTTCATTTCAAACTTGTTATGCTTTCATCTTCTGCAGAACCAAAAATAAGATATTTTGAGGAATCTTGATTACCAAACAACTTTAGTACCCATTCACTTGCATTGGTTTTGTGCCCATACAACAGAAGGGAATGGGTACCATTGTTGTTCTGTTACCAACATTCTTCAAAACATCTTCTTTTGTGTTCTGCCGAAGATAGAATTTCAAACATGTTTGGAATAACAAGAGGGTTAGTAAATGGTAACAGAATTTTTAGGGTGAGCTTTACCTTTAAATAGTCTAAAATAAAACATTTAGCAAAAAATAGGAGCTACCCCTTCACAGATGTCTGTAATATTTATCCTAGACACAGTTAGAATAAATAGAGATTGATGGGAGAGCAAATGGAAACTATTGATGAAATCTCAGATGTTTCACACAGAAATCTTAAGAATGTCTCCATTATGTATATCTGAACAGTGTCACAGACTGAGTTCAAAGTGGTGAAGTCTACATTGAATATTTATAAATGAACTCAAACATTTCTCATCAAATTTATTTGTTATTTATTACAATTCCAGACGATTTGTCTCATTTTTTTCAAATTTTATTTTGTTTAAGCAATTTTGGGAGAAACAGTAGAGACTAAGTTGAACTAAAGCCATCTGAAAGTTCACGAGAAACCAGTCTGTTTGTGCTATCAAGAATATGGTGAATTTGCAAATATACAGACATGAAAGTGTAAAGCACACCGTTTTTGAATGCCATGTATTTCTCGTGTATACGTGTGTACTTTGAGATGTGTGCATGAAGGACTGTTATCTACACACAGACCGGGTGGAATATTAGTAAAGAATTTTGGATGTGTGTGTCCGTGGACTGGCTGGGAGCAGACTTCACTAGAGATCTGGATGAAAGCGCAGTAATACTACTGCCCAGATAAGCAGAAGGCAGAGAGTTTGTACTTCAAACACTTAGGGACACTATATTTCTCTGTTAACATTTATTTATTTGCTTACTCCTGTAGCCTCCAGATACACATAAAAAATGTGTCTCGCCCTGAAATAGACATTTTACTCAGCCACCGTCTCACTGTCTATATAAGGAATAGAGTTGTTCTGTTGCTGTTCTAGTAGGCTGCCTACCTAGAAATAGTTCAACTTCAAAATTAAAATTAAAACTCTCAATATTTACACGTCATTTCAAACCTGTATGACTTTCTTTCTTCTGCAGAACACAGCAGAAGATATTTCGAAAAGTGTTGGTTACCGTTGGTCCCCATTGACTTGCATTGGTTTTGTGTCCATACAATAGAAGTGAATGGGGACCAACGGTTTTTGATTCCCAACATTTTTCAAAATATCTTCTTTTGTGTTTTGCAGAAGAAAGAAAATCACAGAGGTTTAAAAAGACAAGAGGGTAAGTAAATGAGGACAAAGTGTTTTTTGTGTGCCGCCACCTACTTCTGCGTACTTTCCAGTTTTACCTGATCTGTTGTAATTTGGATCTTGTCATTACAGCAAGGTAGCTTGCAGGATTTAGAAAAAGGCTCTTGTTGTGTGTCTTTCTCGTCCCATTGACTCCAGAGATGTTTTCGGAGCAGAATTTAGAATTTTATGCACAGGTGTCCTCAGCATGGTGTCTTTGAACAGCATCGGGCTCGTCAATTCAGTAAAGCGAAAGATGCCTCCTCCCTCCTTTTGGCTTTGTCTCTCTTTCTCTCTCTCTCTCTCCGTTCCTCCATCCCTGAGCTTTGCATTTGTTCATCCATCTCTTCAGAAAGAAGGTTTGAAGTGCCCTCACGTTGCATCTGCGGTGCGTTTACGGCATCCCCTCTCATACTTCTACAATTCCCCGCTCTTGTGTAATGCTCAATATGCTGTTTTGATTAAAGCATTCTTTGCGAGCATCCAGCAGAAACACGGATGCACTGCTATAAAAAACAGAAGGAGATGGAGCGGAGAATAAAGGAGGAATGTAGTTTCTTGTCCCTGACAAAGAGAATCAAACCACCAAAGGGATACAGCATCAAGGGACAGAGGTCAGGTGATAGCACAGACAGCGGCTCTCATGCGATTCCCCTGAGCTGTTCTTCCAGGGTTTGATCCACACTATAAAGTAAGTCACTCAAAATCATTGTAGGCAGCAGGTATGGGGAATGCAGGGTCCTATAGGGAATAGTTTTATAGCCTGGGTGTGATTTTAGTGTGATGTAATTCTGTAATGCAATGCAATCTAGAATGTTGCTGAATAGGAGGTTTGATGATGCTGGTGTTGTAAGGTTTTCAGTCATTTGTGCTCAGTGACGAAGGGAACATGACATTTCTGATAGAAACATGAAACGTGAAAAAAAACAAAGTTAACGCCTGAAGTGAGACTATGTAGAAGTATAAGTACTGGATTTCAGTTGAGAAATAGGGGTGCATGTCTGAGGTGCATAAATTACTTTTAACTATGCAAAAGTTTTAGATTGCAAAGTTCAGTTTAAACAGGCGTGCTCTCTATCAGGTGTAGGTATTATGGCTATAGCGGCAAAATTTTATTTTGTAAATATATATTTTTTATTTTCAGTACTACGCAAAAGTCTAAAATTGCAAAAGTTTTAAGTTCAGTTAAATCAGAGGTGCATTTTTGTATTGGGTATCTAAGCTTGCTTCAAAATTGTATGTACATTATTTTGTATTTATTTATTTGTAGTCTTTACTAGTTTTTAATACGTTAGGTGATATTTTAGTGAATTGTGGCTAATTTGTATGAATTTGTAAAACGTGACGACATCTTTGTCCTGTTAGAGCCGCCGTAGTGCTTCTAAAGGTTTGGGGGGTTGAGAGAAATGCCGTTAGATGCCGTTAAATTTCATACACTAGACCTTTAATTGTGATGGAGCTAATCTGAGATTACATGAAGCGAGAATTGAAAAACAGACATACTAATTACGTTTGATTATTAAAAGCAGAAGAACATTAGGACATAAACAGGCAGCATACTAAATTCGTAAGGTTAGTAATGATATCGTATAGTATATTGCAAGAATAATCATACTTAATATATTGCAAACATTCAATATGACGTCCAGCTCTAGTGTGTATGTAGCGATTGTGTTTACATTTATGCACCTGTTCAGATGTGGCTTCTGAGAAATACGTACACTGTAGATAAAATAATTGGTGATGAACTATCCTATGGTCTATATTATCATGTATCCTATCCTCAAACTTTCTCCTACTGAGGCAATATTCTGTCTCTTTCTCGCTCTCAGGCCCTGTTTTTGGTTGTTCCGATGGGTGAAAAATCAGATTGCAATTATTGTTGTTTCACAGCTACAAATTCCCATTTGACGGTGGTGTACATCTCTCCCCACCATTCCCCTATCAGACAGACCCGGTGGGCTTTGATCAGATAGCAAGGTGGGATTTCTGGAGATTTCTCGCAAATCCAGGTGGTTTTAAAGCCTCCTTGCCGACGCCGGGGTGATAAAGGCTAAAATTACAGGTCGGCTCGGCCACATGCACACATACACACACGTGCTCAGGGGTTACGAGCGGTGTCCAGTAGCCTTGGTGCTGCTTATATTCCTGACAAAGTATCGGTCCAAATGGGAATGAACTTTATATATCAAGGGAACCTGATAAGAAAAGATGAGAAATTGGGTTAGGCTTCTAGCCTTACACACACACGTGAACGTCTACACCTGATATAGTAAATAGTGTGTGCAGGAAACCTCTGCAGGAAATGGGTTTTTTCCCGGAGTGAAAGGAGACCCTGGTGAACAGGTAATGCTCCTTTTGTTATCAGTATCCCTGCCGTGTGGGATCGTGTGTTTGTGTGTGCTTGTCTGGACTATCTGAGCGCGCCATATTGGCCTATTTATTCTCATTTTATCTCACGTGTCTCACACCGTTTGAGAGTATGCTGAGAACAGAACTTGAATCGTGGCTGAGCTGTGTCAAACCCCTTGTGTCAATTGTTTGAGTTGTCATGATAAAATGTCAGTCCTTTCCAATACAATTTCTAAATGACAGTTGTGATAGCAAGTGTTGTGAAAGATGTCAATGACATCTATTTTGAGGCGTAAAAATGAAGGAAATTCTGTTATTGATAAGGAACACTGCATCTTGCGACATCAAGCTTACAAGAGTCATGAATCAATGAGTTACCTGAATGAGACTACACGTTATTTGAATGATGTCAGAGGTTTTAACAGTTTTTGTATAAGGCATTGTTGTGACCACAAACCACTGTGCCAATCACCAAACCCATGGCACACAAATCATCAGTGCTTTCAATGACGGATACTGAAAATAGCTTGTCAATCGTCGAGAGCGCAATAACAACCAGTCATCAACAACCAATCAACATTCAGCCAGTCATCAACATCATCCAAAGCTCATTTCAATCTATTGAGCCGCTGAATCATGAACTCTCAAAAACAGTGTGCTAATCGTTGAGTCTATCAACTGCAGAGCAATAAATACCCACGCCGTACCAATGTGCTGACGTAAGGATGCTGACCCTCTGGACCACAATGTGTTACATGATGAAAGTGTATTAATGGTCGACATAAAAGCGCTATTTCAAAATGAAATCCAAAATATTTGATTACCAACACACTGGTTTCTATTCATATGATGGCAACAAAATGGATTAATACACAGCTATGAGTAAAAATAGTTTTGCATCTGGTATTTATGCATTACAGTATTTATTTAGCATCAATATGACTTCATACTTGGACTTTAACAAAAGGTCTGTTCACACACACACCAAGAATGACTTTAATGATAATCTGATGTATTGGCGTCAACACAAACAAATGATAACACTACATTAATTCTAAGAGTATGTCTTAGTCTGCGAGGCCTACAAATTCAAATGGATTTTATTTGTCTGTCGATAGTTATCGTTCATCAGCGGAGAAAATGGCTCTTATGGGTCATAGCCTTGGGTATAAATGTTATGCATGTAATTCATTTATTTTATACATATAGTACAAACTTTATGGCAACCTACCAAACCTAACAACGCTGGCTGGTTTTCTGTTTTTTGGTCAATTCGATTTATTTTGCGTGTTACTCCTTCCAGCCTCATTTTCATTCAGGGCATTAAACACTTTTAAGCACCAGAGGTTGACAGGTCATGTCTGACTTCCCTCTCCGATTTGGAGAGTCGTCTTTCCGGGCAGCGGAGGGAGTCGGTGGTTATCAGCTGTGGGTAAATGGTCTTTGGTAATCTGGCTAAGTTGATTACATGGCACAGCAGAGACAGCAGCCTCTCATTAGAGGGAGCCTCGTGGCTCTTCTATGCTCCGATAAACCCCCTCATGCACTGCCGCGCCGCTCACCTCTAACCCTGGATTAGTGTCTGTCTTCTGGCGAGAAAGAGACAAGGTGACAGGAAGGCGACAGGAAGATAGACGACAGGAATGAAGATGCAGAACAGTGGTTCACAAAGTTTGTTATTTATTCAAAGTTAAGAGACAAACATAAGGATTGTGTAAGCAGGACATGCAAACTTATGAATTGAAAGAGCTGTAAATCACTTTGACTAAAAGCATCAGATGGTTAGAATGGAAGGAAGAAGCGATAGAACGAAGGAAGGAAAATGGATGGATGGATGAATGGATACATGAATGAATCAACGAATGAATAAATGCACAGAATTATAAATAAAGAAAGAGAAAGATAGAAAGGATGGATGAACTGATGGATGAATGAAAGAGAGATAAAAACAAACAAGAAAGGAAGAAATAAAGGATGGATGATAGAAAAGAAAGAAAGAAACAAATAATGAATAAAAGAAAGAAAGAAAGAAATGAAAGATGGATGGGTGGTTGTATGGGTCGGTGGATGGATGGATGGATGGATGGATGGAAGAAAGAAAGAAAGAAAGAAAGAAAGAAAGAATGAAAGAAAGAAAAACAGATAAAAAAGAATGGATGAATGCTACACAGAAAAGAAAGAAAGAAAAAAAGAATGAACGGAAGGAAGGAAGGAAGGTAGGAGAATGAAAGAAAGAAGAAAAGAAAGAAAGACAGATGAGAAAGAAAGAGATAAAGACCGAAAAGATGTAAGGAAGGAAGCAAGAAAGAAAGAAAGAGTGAAATAGAGAAAGCTTTATAAAAACTTTATTTACCTTCCACACCTTTAGGTTTGTTATTAAATCTGAGGTTCTCAATGGCTAAAAGAATTTGACAGGACAGCAAAAAAGAGAAGAAGGAAGTTAATGCAGTGCAAGCCATAAGCCGTCTCCAGTGGATTTACTGTGAGTGGGTAGCAGAAAAAAGAACAAGAAGAGGAAACAGAGAAAGATGAAGTGAGGGAGAGAGAGAGCTTAGTTGAGCGTTTAGGGAGAAGCTCTAGCCCACCTTCTCGACTGGGATTCCAGTAACGTTTTATTTCATTTCTTTTAACAATTCTGTCAGGCAAGCAAGTCTGTCTGATATCCCTTAATGAGCTGCAAAGCTTCAGCCGCATGTGTCACTATAATTCCAGCTCACCCGACCTTCATTTTCTTCACTGCTAAAGCAAATGTGAAATATTAGTGGTGAAGTGTAACAGCTAAGTAAACTTGCTTGCTGCAGCCCTTAATTGCTCTTTTATAACTTTTTGTTTTTGCTGCAAAATTATTGCCCGAGACGGCTCATGATGGCTCATTGTAGTTCAGCTATAGCACAGATTGTGTCTGTCTGCTTGTTTAAATGTGGTTTTGGTCATATTTAGAAATGGAAAATGAATGGGGTACTGTGTGTGATGCTTTATGTCGAAACGAAATCAAAACTTTTTAAACTACTATTAACTTTCCTTAAACACATTCTTCATACATCGTTTCAAAAAGAAAAAGTAACATAATAAATCAAATGTACTTTTTTACTCTCTTCCCCAGCACCCCCAACACCCATCGCTCCCCCAGAACTTCTCGCCGTTGGGGCCACTTACCTATGGATCAAGCCAAACGCCAACTCCATCATAGGTGACGGGCCCATCATCCTTAAAGAAGTGGAGTACCGCACCACCACAGGAAACTGGGCCGAGACGCACGTCGTAGATGCGCCAACTTACAAACTCTGGCATTTGGACCCAGATGTGGAATATGAGATAAAGGTTCTGCTGACCCGACCTGGTGAAGGGGGCACGGGACCCCCGGGGCCTCCCCTTATCACTCGGACCAAGTGTGCTGGTAAGTGATCTATTCATGAAATGACCCGATAAGTTAACGCGTATCCAGAATGGTGAACTTGTCTTATTACTGTATGCTTATTTTTGGCTTTTAAAGGAATAGTTCACCCCAAAATCGTTTATGCATCCTCATATCTTTTCAAATCTGTATGACTTTCTTTCTCAAGAACACACAAGAAGATATTTTGAGGACCGCACAACGGCAATGCCCATTCACTTGCATTGGTTTTGTGTCCATACAATAGAAACGAATGGGCACCGCGGTTGTTTGGTTATTAGGCTTCTTCAAAATATCATCTTTTGTGTTTTGCGAAAGATTGAAATTCATACAGATTTAAAATGACAAGATGGTGAGTAAATGATGACAGAATTTTCATTTTCGGGTGAACTATGCCATTAAAAGAGGACAGAATATAAAGAACAGAATAAAGCATTGAAGCCAAGCTAGAGAGTTATAGTTTCAGTGAAGGAAAAAAAGAAAAGGAGAGAGATGATTTGATATGATTTATGAGGAGGTGAGAGCGCTAGGTGTAATGATAATTGAGATTGTTGCATTTATATCGGCAGACGATGAGGAGTGCTGGAGAGAAGGGCTATAGGTGGGAACAATTTTCGGGTGTAATTATGAGCGCAGTAGGGCGGCGCGTGGAGCAGCGCTCGTGTAGACGGAGACGCTCTTGATCTGATAAAGTGACAGATAATGAGATAAAGGCAGCAGATGAGAGAGCCGCAGGAAGTAGGGAAGACTATGATCCAGGTGAAGGAAGCGTGCGTGTGAGAGAGCGAGAGAGATCCAGGTGAGGGTTATGTGATAAAGGAGCTGGATTGTCATTGATGACACAGCAGGGGAGAGCCAGAGGGGCTCTTTCTCGTTTCTTCTCTCTCTCCCTCGTTCCCCTCGCTCTTCCTCACTTCCTTAGATGTTTTTCAGGCTCATACTTTGACAAGAGCATGCTGACATTCACAGTCTCATATACTTGATGGGGGATATGCCTGGGTGTGTTTGTGTGGGTCAGGTTTTGACTGCATTGTGAGAACCGTCAACATAGCTTTCATGGAGCTCAGTGGTTAGAACTAGAGCATGGCGTTAGCAACGCAAAGATCATGGGTTCGATCTCAGGTATTGCGCATACTTAGAAACAAATGTGTAGTATAATGCAAAGTATATTGGATAAAGTGTCTGCCAAATGCATATTTTTGTTTAATGTAAACATGAAAACTGATTTAAAATGTTAATAAAATCCTTAAGATTTAACCTTAAAATAAATAAAAAATATATATATATATAAATATACACTTTTTGGGAAACATTAACAAGCCGTTTATACGACGGCATTTTCAACTGAAAACTGAAAACTTTTAATGCTCTTTAACTGTCCATTTAGACGGAAATGGCGTTTTGGGGAACTGAAAACACAAACTTTTTAAAAACGAACTTAAAGTACAATTTCTAGAAAACAAGCTGTTTTGGTTTCCACTTTAACTACAATACGAAACTTTCTGAAAGCGATGACGTCACCTGCATGCGTATTAAGCGCTCAGTCGAACGCGTAAAGCCATTCTATTCTGCGAGCTCTTGCTGCTGACTGTATTAATGTTTCACCAGGAAAATGTGGATTTGCCGCACCAATAAGACCAGCGGAGAAACACTATTTACATTTGTCAGACTTTAAACACACGTATACGTCGACCAACGGTATTAAAAAGCACTTTTGGCTTATAACTGTTCATGTGTATGTGCCAAGGCACATCCTGTTTCTTTGCACAGCAACATCCACTGGCCGGTGTGCATACCACAGCGGTTTTATCCGGTTTCCTGGATCCGTGTAAATGCAGACTGTTTGGATTACGATGTCATGTGTAAGTGAACGTTTTCAAAAGCGCAAAGGAAAAACTTTTCCGTTTTCATCGTGTCAATGTGGCCTAAGTGCTTCTGGACAAGTCAACAGAAAGTCACCACTCTGATGAAAGAATAAGTGTGTTTGTTTGTGCTTGTGCTTGTAAAGACATTTTTTCTCATTCAGGTGAAGCTGTTCTACATAATCAGTGCATTGATGCCAGCTCACCACAGGTAGCCTTCTATAAAACGCACACACAGACGCTCTCACACACATTTCTGATCCAATGAAGTAGCTTCCAGCCGACAGCCCTGATCTTCCTTGTCCTTCCGATTCAATTTCTCTCCTCCACTCCGCAGCGCAGGAGATATATTGGTATGCTAATACAGTCGCACAGAATCTGTCCTCTTTAAACTGCGCCAGCAGCCTGGAGTTTGTCATTTCACTCACAGACACACAGACACATCTTGTTTTTTCTTTGTTCAGTATTTACTTAGAAATGCAAATTGTGCACACTACGGGCACTTCACATTGAAATAGACAGTCATAAAAACATGCAACTTAAGCAATGCACACAATTTTTACTATGCCAAAAGCGTTTTTGGCTATATAGTGTATAGCCTCAGTCTCAAAGAAGCGCCTCTCCAAATCTTTTGTAGCACCTTTATCTTGAAAAGCACACACGCTTATTTGTAATTATTAGGCAGATTTGAAGAACCACTTTTTTGTGTAAACGCTGAATGAAAAGTATACACCTGTCAGTTTACACATGACGTCCACAGATGTGGCAGACCTGCAATTTTCGACCCCACAACAAATCATTTTCAGATTCTTTTGTGTACACTTTTGTGTAATGGAGCAAAACTGACACGGTTGATGTGGCCCTTTGTGAGACGCGGACGGTAGCTCAACTAATGAACGTGCACATTGTGTTCCCAGACCTCGTGTCTAACCTGGAGTTACCAAAGCGTTTTACAGCAACTACCTCGGTTTTAGCTTAGTAGTTTAGCATAGCTAATAGCATTGGAATAGCATCGCAAAGAGTGTGTGTTTGATTCAGAGGGAACACAAATATTGATACAAATGTAGGACTTAGATGCAAAGAATGAAATAGTCTGCCAAATGCATAAATGTATATGCAAAACTGTTGTCAGTCCTGTTTTTAGCGGTTCACAGTACCGCAACGTACAGTAGCATGAATTTTTGCTTCAGGTACTATCACTATGGTTACGGGTGTAATTCACAGCTATAGCAAGGCCGTTGACATTGTCCTGTTCATAACCCTTTTCACAAACAAATAATACAATTTTAAGGTCACTGGGATTAAACACTTTTGTGACAGCATTCACTGACTGTGTGGATGTAGCCAAAAGTCTACAAGATGTCAACAACTTCCACTCTGTGTAAAACTGCTGGTATTACATTGATGAAGATTGATGGCATCAAGGTCAGTTTGAGATCCTCCGTCAGTTCTTGTCATATCAGAAAGACGAGGCGTGGGTTTAGACAAAGAGGGGCGCTGCGTGAGCGAAAGAATGTGTTTCATGAAGTGAAGGCACACACATGCATACACATGTTTTCCTGTCACACAGATCTGATTAGAGCAGACAGGTGTAGACGTGTTGGTCAGGTGAGGTCTGCTTGAGGATGATCTGTGTGTTTTCAGTTATTGGGTCATGACAAAGCATGGATAGACACACATGATTTAGTGCTGGTGTTGTTTCAGTCTGGACTCTGTGTATGCCAGAATGTTTGGCTCTGAAGATTCGAGAAAATATCCTGAAATGTTTCTGCTCAATCAAGTCGGCTGTGTTTGAAGAATGAGACCCAGTTCAGACTTATTTACACCCTGTAATATACATTTTGCTTTAATAATTTATTTTGACATTTGTGAGCACTTACAAAATAAAAAAAACATTACAAAAACTTTCTTTCGTTTTTCATGCATCCATTGGTCTATCTATCTATCCATCCATCCACCTAACCATCCAGTCATCCATTTTCTCTCTTCTTCCCAATTTCTTTCTTTCTTTTTCCTTTTTGGGGTTTTTCATTCACCCATCCACCCATCCATCAGTCCATCCATTCATCCATTTTCTACTTTCTTTCTTTCATTTTCCATCCATCCACCCATTTGTCCATCCATTCATCATCCATCCGTCCATCTTTCTTTTTTCATCCATTCATCTATTTTCTCTCTTCTTTGCATTTCCTTTCTTTCTGTCTATCTGTCTTTCTTTCTTACTTTCTTTCTTTTTCCTTTTTGGGGTTTTTCATTCACCAATCCACCAATCCATCCATCCGTCCATCCATCCATTTTCTACTTTCTTTCTTTCATTTTCCATCCATCCACCCATTTTTCCATACATTGATCATCCATCCATCCATCCATCTTTCATTTTTCATCCATTCATCTATTTTTTCTCTTCTTTGCATTTCATTTCTTTCTTTCTGTCTGTCTGTCTGTCTTTCTTCCGTCCGTCCGTCCGTCCATCCATCCATCCATCCATCCATCCATCCATCCATCTTTCTTTTGTCATCCATTCATCTATTTTCTCTCTTCTTTCCATTTCCTTTCTTTCTTTCGTCCGTCCGTCCATCTTTCTTTTCCATTTATCCATCCATTTTCTCTCTTCTTTCCATTTTCTTTTTTTCTTTCCTTCTTTCTACTTTTTTCGTTTTACTGTGCTCCCCAATTTTCTCGGCCCGGTCTTATTTTTTCCCCTGCTCTCTGTCACATGCAGTCCTGGAGATCTCTCATGCATTCTTTCTCCCCTCTTCCATCAACACAGATGATGGATTTAGTTTAGTCCGCAGCTTGACTCTCCAGCAAAGTGGATTTATTTGAATACATTTCCACATCGCTTATGATAAATCGTTATCCTCTGCAGCGGCAAGAAGATGGAGGTGATAATGTGTGTGTGTTCTTAATTGCTGAATATCCATCGAGGTGACTCTGCTGCTCTTAATATTTAATACAGCAATTTAAAAAAAGATCTCTCCGTGGCAATATCTCATCTTCACCCCCCCCCCCACTTTAAATTCTTCACTGAGATCTGGAAGCAAATTTACTCCACCTGTGGATGGTCCTTCATCATGCTTTTCTTTTTTTTATGACAAACCAGGACGGCACACAAGGAGAAAGAGAGAGAGGGTCTCTCTCTCTCAGGTCAATTACCGCCCCTCAGCCTGAATCCTTGAGATAACGCCCGTCATAAAAAACCTTTTTGATTTGCTGTGCCCTTTAGGACTTATTTTTGTTAAATTTACGCCATTTTAAAACACCTCCACTTTACGAGTTAATTACCAACATATTTCTGAGTTAGAGGTTGCTAATGTGTCTTCTGGCTCACGTCCGAACATTATGACTGAATAGTTTATTGATACCAGCACTCCACAGCACATCAGCTAATGATATAATACAGACAAAACTGTGGAGCGGGTGTAAAAGTGTTGCTCATCCTGTATGAAACATTTGCATCCAGAAATTCTGTGAAACGTCTTGCATAATTTCCATACGACATACACGCACTAGCAACAATACAGAACACAACAGTAACTTCGTAGCAGAAGCCTTGCAAACAACTACAACACTCAGCATCATGGCGAAGAGGTTTGGCATTGGCACTTACATTGTCTTCTGGAAATGTTGTTATATTTGCATTTCATTTTATTCTGATGGTGGTTTAGAAATGACCTTCTGCGCCTTTAAGAAGCATGGCCGTCTGCTACTTTGTGCCGATAAATGTTAAAGATCATTGATACATTGAATAAAGGGTTTGCTCTTCTTTTTTAATAAGATGAGCTAATGAGGCAGGAGAGAAGAGGAGAGGCTATCTTTAAAAGAGCAGACCAGGCACATACAGATACAGCAAATTGTCTTTCCCGGCACGTCAGGCGGTCACGGTGCAGAGATGGTGAATAATGCACAGGGGCAGGGAGAGAGAACGATAGGCAAGTATGGAAAGAAAAAGAGAAAGAAACTTTATTTTTGTGATGCTGAAAGTTGATTCGGTTTGGCGAGACCTCAGCTGTGGAGTTTGAAGCTGGTGATATATTAGGTTGTGATTATATTTAGGTTTATTTCTCGGGAAACTCAATAATGTTATTCTATTCTGGCTGTATGCATAAATTGAAATTATATAGATATTTTTATGCAGCAAAGTGTATTTCTGTGTAATGTCTCACAGAACTGCACAGTTCATAAGAACAATTCACCCAAATAACAACTTTCTGTCAGCATTTACTCTCATGTCGTGTCGCGCGATTTTCAGCTACAAACAATGATATATGAACCATAATTCATGTTTTATTCATTGTTTCACATTCGTTTTACAATATCGGGTTTGGAAATGCCGTGCATCTAATTTGACATGACTCAAAATATTATTCAATCTATCGTTGACCTCAATCGACCATCCTAAAAATAAAAATTCTGTCATTTGTTACTAATCGAATGACTTTCTTCCACAGAACACAAAAGAGGATATTTTGCAGAATGTTTTAAACCGGCACCCAGTGCATTGGTTTTATGTCCATACAATAGAAGTGAATGGGTGCCGGCACTGTTCGGTTACCAACTTTCTTCAAAATGTATTCTTTTGTATCGTGCGAAAGAAAGAAAGTCGTACAGGTTTGAAATGACAAGAGGGTGTAAATTATGACAGAATTTTCATTTTGGGGTATAATTTGACTTTAACCACCTTACAATTTTTATTGATTAAGAACTACTGTAGCTCTATATTTTATAGATATCTATATTGTATAGATATAAGATATAAAATAAGATATATTATTGTAAATATTCATATTTGGAATAAATACTGCTTGTTTATCTCAATATAGTTCTAGACCTGTTTTTGTGTTATAGTTGTAGTATATTTTTGGACGCTCACAGTATTCTAGCAGAAGCTTTAAATCTCCCTCGTGGCAAATTCGAGGCCCCATCACACCCCATTTGCCAAACACGGAGCCGCCCGCCCCCCTGAGCAATATCAGAATATATTGAATGTCTGCTCGTGTTTTTGATGGTTGATCACACCCTTAGACTGCCCTGAGGGAGATGTTCTCTGAATTATAATACAGTTGCCATTCTCTATTTTACATCAACTGGAGAAGTTCCTTCTTTGTATCTGTCAGCCCAATCTCTCAACAAATATGGGTTTCCATCTGAACGACAGAACTGTAACTGTAGGGTTTTAGTTAGTGTGCGGATATGTAAGCTATTGATAGAATCATTCACATGCCGCCAGTTAATAGTACTGAAAATAAATTTCACTTTAATAAATTGAGTGTTTAATGAAATTAAAACACATCTTTTCGGGTATCGGGTACGAGTACTATTGGATACTGTACTTTACACATATAAGGTTAGTCTCATGTTAACGTCTTGTAGTTATACATTCTAAACGGTGCGTACTTTTCCGTTTATTACAGCGCAAAGTCTTTTCCTTAGACTTCAACTGTAAATGTATTACTATAAATGTGAAAATTATAAATGAGACCAAATTGTTTTCTGTTGTAATCCGGCACCATGTATTGATTCAAGAATCTATATTCTGAACACAAAAGGCCAGTAACTCTAACCCGAGAAGCTTATGTAGTAGATTTATTTATTGTTGGGTTTTATTGATTTATGGTGCGCTTTCAGAGGATTCTGGTTGAGACTTGCTAATATTTGGTGACGGTTTTCGGAGATTGTAACTGTAATGAATGCTGTTTGGAATTTGGTTTGACTTGAATGTATGACCTTCCTAGGTGAAAAAAAGAGCGAAATAAAAATGCTAGATACTGAGTAGGATGAATGGTCTATCGGAAAAAATCCTACATAAATATTAATTTCTCCAAAACGACCCTGTCCTGATTCATGCAGGAATCCAATTCCCCTCAAAAATGTTTTTTATTCATATGCTGACTTAATGTATTAACACAAAATACGTCAAAACAAAATCACAGCTGCATCTGAGAACTGCTTCCCCGGGGATCATGGGAAAAGTGGCTTTACTGTGTTTAAGATTTTAGAAGAAGGAAACCTGTGGTTAGATTAACAATGAATAAAATCAATATGTTTACCGCAAGGAAAAAATATACAATTTGAAACGTAACTATATCTCAGAAAAGAAAGGGAACTGCAGTAAAAATCGCGACGTTCCAGGTTTTTTATATTGAATAATTTAATGTGGTAAATGCATTTATTGTTGGGTTTTATTGATTTATTGTTTTGTTTCAGATGGTTCTGCTTGCGACTTGATAGTATTTTTTCAGAAATTGGTTTTGAAGAAACTGTAATGAATATTACTGGGAATTTGGGTTGACTTGAATATACTGTATGACCTTCCATCTAAAAACTAAAGGTGCTTTAAAGGTTCTTTACAGTGATAGAAGAACCATTTTTGGTTCAATGGTTCTTTAAAGAACCATTTCTTTCTAACCCTTTTATAATGATGAACCTTTTTTAGCCATAAAAACAAACAAGGTTCATCTATGGCTTTATGACGCACACGTTTTTTTAGTTAAAAAGTAAAATAATAAAATAATAAATGAATAATAAAATCATATATAAGACAAATACAAATATATATTAGTAATATTAAATAACATTTTTTATAACATTGGAAATATAATGAAAAGAAGGGCCACACATATCTTAGAATTGCAAAAGCTTAATAATAAATTTCAAATCATCAAAAAAACATATTCTGAACATCAAAGAACCTAAAAGTATGTTTTTCAAATGAATTTGAATATCTTAGTGAGGTATGATAAGTTGGTTCGGTTGAAAAAATGGGAATGCCCAGTGGGCACCAACATATGGAAGCAGTGTATTGCTGTGGGTGACGTTTAATGAACTTCTGATGATTATGTGTTCCGATAGCAAAATCACCCCCAAAGGACCTGAAAGAGGCCCGTATCTACAGGGAAAACAGAATCCGTGGTAGCTCTGGGTCGTATCCTTTTGAGATGCTCTGACTAAACCATGTGTTCACGTGCAGCTAGCTGGCAGCCACATGTTTCTCCAGACAGGAGTTGTTTGCTTGCAGGCCAATCTGGAGGGCACCTTTCCATTTTGATGGGCCATGAAGAACAGAAGAGTGATGAATTGGAGCAAGATTGCAGAGAGAGAGGCTAGCATTAGTTAATGGGCCATGAATAATGCAGCGGAGCTTGTCACGTATTCTTTGAGTCTTCATCGGTTGTCTTAAATGAGCTTGTTTGCGGCGTGTTACGCAGGCTCTTCGGAATTAGGGTTTAAAGTTAGGCATCATGTTGTTTTTGAAATTCAGAAACAATAAAGGTAGTGTGTCAATGTCGGTCAATTCTTTAGACAGAGCTATTATTATTAGTAAAATTTTACTCTTGGAAGTCATACGGTTGTGTTATAATAGTGATGTTACGTTCGTGAATGAATCATTCTTTTTGAACGAATCTTTTAAGTGAAAGAATTGTTCTCGTTCACGAAAGGCAATGACTCATATTTGTCGTTCACTGAAATCTCTCCCTAGAGCACAGAGCATCTTGGCTTAAAAGAGTGTCTAAAGCACCAGGCAATGGCGTTCGAGTGTGAGCTTTGACAGAGCATATGATGTAATGCACTTCTCTAAAATCTGTAAATTCCCATCGTTATTTTTTTTTTACACTTGACACCCTCAAGCCAGCATCACTGATTATAATGCCATATAATCTTTAATATCCTTGCAACATTTTTATAGTTTGGAACACAGCCTGTGTCTCTATTTTCCATTCTCCTTTCTCCCTCGCTATATTTTGATCTGTCAGCCAGGTGCCCTTTAGGTTTTGCTGTGCCACATGCTAAAATTTGATTATTGAGCAGGTACATAAGCTGGAAATGACAATGTCAGATTCTCAGCATGCAAAATACGATGTATGGCACCCAGCGGGAGAAATCATTAATAACCAGCTCGGGTTGTCTCTGTGTTTGGAGCTTTATTCAAGTCATTCAGCGCAGTAAAAGAGTGGCAATGATTTAATCGTTGACTGCTTTGCAGAATTGTTTCTAAGAAACCTGTTTTAACCGTAATGATTTCAAATTGATGAAAGAACAGGAAAGGAACTTTAAACAAAAGCTGCAACGTAGAGAGTTTTTGTCAAGGAAATAAAGAAATGAATTCGCAGAGGAGAATCGCCCGCCGGTTTTGCCTTTCGATTTAATGATGTGTTTGTTCTTGTGCTGTTCTGACCTTTCAAAATCAACAAATCTGTTTGGGATTAGGTTGTTAGTTCACTAAATGACTGAGAGTAGAGATGTTGAGGGGTCTTATTAGAGGGAAACATAAAGCGCTGAAAGGACAGAAGAATGTATAGCAGGCAGAAGAGTTACAGAGAAGCATGCACACTTCACTTCTTTCGCTCCCTTTTGAGCTGTCACCCTGTCTTGACGTGCATGGTTGCGGAAAGCATGCTGACCAGAGGAGGCTGACAGGTGGAGCAGCCCCCCTCACTCAAACTCACAGAAGCACCTCAAAAGTACATGGCCACGGGCACAAGCATTAAAGTGTGTCGAGAAACGGACACATAGTTAGAGAAACAAAGAAAGAAGAAAGTGTCATCCAAAACAGCACATCTCCTAAACGACTTTGAACTTGAGGCACACATAGTGCTGATCCAAGACGTCTGTGGGGGCAATCCTTCGTTGGAGGCCTATGTCGCAGTTAAATTTAGATAAACATAAGTCTAAACTATTAGAAATAAAATCTAAATCAATTAACATAGCTGTCAAAACAACGTTAACATGCAAATGCGGTGTGTTTTTACTAACCAAATGAGTGATTAACAAAAATAAAACATGATAAGAAAAAGTTTACTCAAGACATCTAAGCATAGGAAAACATATCAATTATTCTCTAAATGTGATGACACAAAAATGACATATTATTTTGGGCAAACGAAATAGAGTGGATCGCAGTGGTGGTCATTATACCTGAGACTCACATTATCGCAGTACTGTTGGGTTTATGACTGTTAGTCATTCCCTTTAAAGGTTATTAAAGTTAGAAACACATATGTTAATGTGTAGCCTTTGTATCTTTAGAGACGGTCCCTTAATTCAGAATATCAAACGTCCAACGTCAAAGCAAATTTATTCATTGGATAAATACTGAATTTGTAAATCTGTACTTGGATAATTTGGCAAAACTAAGTGAGAATTTGAAAATAGGACAAAAACACATGCCTTCATGTTCTTTTGCTTCATGTTGTTGTCGTTTTTTCCACTTTAGACGCATAGCTTTAAAGCCATATGTAAAGACACATCATCGCATCACGTGCATGTCATCACCTGCTTTGCACTACATTAATAAAGTAATTAAATGAATTGCAAGTATTAAAAAGTAAAGTTCCAAATTATTACTGTAAAGTTGAATCCACAAGTTATAAAAAGAATGTCTTGTTTAGATTATAGTATTTTTGATTCGGTACTCAAGGGGGCCCCCTGGTGGTGCAGGGGCCCTACGCAACCTGCATAGTCTGCGTATAGGAAGGATCGGCTCTGCATGCGCAGCCAGTGTCTGTAATTGCTTGTTAAACGCTAGCACCTGACTCTGCATCGTAAGTGTCCACGTGTGCATCTCCTAAAATGGACAAGACTTTTAGACGGCTTTGAAGTACAGAATGATGTCATAAAAACTGTTGATCTGTATTGGTGGAGGTAAGAGAGTGTAAGTTTTGAATGTTTAAATCTTAAAAAATTGAAATTTTTCCATGTTTTGAAGCACAGTAGTTTAAACATATCCTTTATACATTTATACTTTAAAAATCTTAGATACGGTATAATTGTTTTAAATATAATTGTTGGAATGAAAATAAAGAAATAATAATTTATTTAGTTGTACAAGGCATATTTATTAAATGAAAACTTCGAATCAAACAGAATTGCATTTAAAATGTCCTTTTTATGTAATTTGAAGAACTTTGGGTGTAAGTCCCACCCACTTCTGGTCTCTTTCACCCACCGAATACAGACACATATACAGAAAGTTTTTAGATTGTCACATATGCATGTACAGATACAAATGTTGGCTCCGCTGCACACCCCTAAAACTTTGAATAGATACAAGAAGTATTTAAATTTTATACCACATTGAACCAAATGGCTTGTGACCACAAGTGCTCTTTTCAAGCAGAACAAAAGCAGTTTAATTTATTTCTTTATATTATAAAATTATATATTGTATGCTCTTTAAAATAAGGCATCTGCACTCTTTCTGTTTGTCAAACATTAATGGATCATATAGAAACCTAATGTGATAAATTACATAGTGAATCTGAGAGCTGACTTCATACATACATCATACATACAACACTAAAAATCTCATTGAGGTCAGATGGTTAAAAGTAATATAAAAATGTATTCAGTTCATAAAATTGAAATGTATCTAAATACTTTCCAACCATTTTGAATCTACTTGCAGATTAAAATAAGTTGCCAAGTTAAACGTATAGAACTTCAGTTGAGGATGAAATCCTTCTTTATGATGCAAATTGTCTCTGATTTGTATGAACTCGCGCAAATAACTTTGAAATAAGAGGATAGGTCTGCTGTCAAGATCACCATTCAGATCTGTTGCCTGGGAGATGTGGACCGCTTAGAGACTTCATAATTTACGAATAACAATGTGCTCCGTGCCCTTTTCCAGTCGGGGTCACCTGGGACAGAAAGGTCTGTTTCTCTCAGTAGAAGGGGCATGACAGTGTTGTAACCTTTTTTCAGCGTTTGATTTTTCCATCAATTAAAATGTACATTTGTGTGACCCCAGACTCTTAGAACTTCGTACTATGAAAGTTGCATTCAATCTTTTGTCTATAAAATGTTGTTGGTTTGCATTTTTGATGCATTTTTGTAAATTTATTCACACTTTTGATTTATCTTTAGTAATTTTTCTAACATAAAAAATCATTTTGACAGTACATCCCATTTACTAATGGGTCAAGAAGAGGCTAATAAAAAATGCTGCAGGCTATACTTCTAGTTTAATCTTTATGCCAAAATAGATGATGATGAATGCATTGCGTTGTGGGATGCCGTGTCTGATGCATGTGGGTAGTTACTAATAAACCCCATATGTGTCCTATGGTGTGACACAGCAAACACTTAGAAAAACCCATAGGACACATAGTACGGTTTATTCATGAGATACATAAATGTAGGCGATTGCATGCTGCGCACACTGGAGAAATAGCACGTATGGAAAATTGATACAGTTAAAATGTAATTGTTTGGTTCTTAAGAATGTTGTTTTGTGTAGAATTGTAGATCTGAATGATAGCTCAAAACACACTGAGGCCAAACTGATTCCAGTGGAATTTGTCACAGCCGGCAATCCTCAACTCTGACAAACAGCATCCGCCACACACTCATTTACCGCCTCTGTCACGACTGTCTTCTGTAGCAGGTTACTTCTTGAAGTCTGTTCCGACCTCATCAGATTCAAAAGCTCTTCTAACCTCTCCACGATCAGCCCCCGCGTCCCCCCACAACAGATTGCTTACAACACACCCAGTCTTTCCGTAATATCCCTCGGCCTCCCGTCGAGTTCATGAATATAACCACTCTCTTCCTCCACTCTTATCCCGGCTCCCACCGATCCGCTCACCCGCCGTTTGATATATCATGATCCTCGTTGCGTGAAGTCATTACTGCGAGGAACGGAGAGAGAGGGAGTTCACACTGTTTGGCTCTTGGAAGGTTTAAATGATTGGAATCCTGGTGCTTATGATTGACTGGGGAAGAGGGAAGCGCGATTGCTTTTCCCCGTCCGGCGGCCGGATGAAAGCTGAGCAATAACCAGGAGGAGTTTGAGTCGTCTTTTGGGAGCGGATTGTACGAAGGGTGTCTTATGGATTTTATTTTTTATACCTCCTTTGTGTTCATCTTTTTTCTGTCTTTTTGTTGTTTATTTTTATTGAACAATGTGGACCGCTTTTTCATTTTTGGCTGTTTTTTTAACTCCTTTATGACCGTGAAGCAGCGAAGGATGATTTCTAAAATTGCAGTTTTACTCTCTGGGGCAATGGGAGGATATTATCTTCTTGAGCGTGTGAATAGGTACTAAAAGAGGCTTTAATTAGTGGTGCTTGTTAAGACAAACATCAGTACTGTTTTTAAGCACACTTACACTTAATGTTAAGGATTGAAACAACCCCCTAAACCCAAATATTAAACTTCAGGGTGCTTGAATAGAGCAGGCTTAAAATGATGAGTACTGTTATGTTTTCATCCTGGTTTATGATGAAATCCCATCAATTTAATCACGACCATTCTGTGAACTACTAACAATGCTTCTCCCCAAAATCAAATAAAAAATATTGTTTCTATTTGCATTTATTTGCAGTAAATGAAAACTGGAGAAACAGGTGAAAATAACACAAAAGATGCTCTGTATTTTTTCAGACCTGAGATACTGCAAAGAAAACAAGTTCATATTCACTTTTTAGAAATACATCAGTAATATTTGTACATGTATTTAGGAAAAGTTCATAAAATAATTTGTTTTTCGAAAGAACGTTTTCATGTGTCAAGTTAATTTTGGATGACTCTAGGTCGGACTGGAATGACCTCAATTCATCTAGAAATGCTGATTACATTTTAAATCGGAATGGTCTCTTTATGTGTTCTGTAACTATATATATTACATATATTTCAACTCTTACCTTTCTTTTAATTCTTTAATTACATTTTTTTGAGATTACACCTCTTTTGCCAAACCTTTGTTAATACGTGTGACAGCGTTTTTAACTGTTTTTAATAAAAGCAGCACTGCCATTGGATCAAATTTCAGCGCTATTAAATTTGGCCATGTGAAAAAACAAACAGTTTCAAAGTGAGAAAACCAACTCAAGCATCTCTTATCATCTCTGCGGTTTCCATGGCAATAAGGTAACACCAGAAAGAAAAACAGGAGATCCTCCTACTTCATGACATTTTCTAGATGCACTTGTTGTTAAACTGAATGAATTTACGTGATAAAAATATATTTGATTGTTTCCACTGTTATTAACGGGATCACTGAGCAGATTTTGTGTTTTCTCTGACTCACAGCATTCTCTATTGATTGAAGCTTTCTGTATGCATTTGTGGTTCCGTCTGTTAGGAAACAGTTTGATTTGACAAAGCAATCTCGACTATTTAGATTTTCAAGGGTGTTTAGAGGGATTTAAAGAGGTGGAAAGTTTCACAGGGAGAGAAAGGCAAAACTATGCGCCTTAAAAAGATTTACCGGGGACTCGACCATTTGAATAAAACCTGCAGATGACATCATTAATTTAACTTTTACTATACACTATAATATGTATACAATATAAATGTTTATATTTACTATAAACATTTAACTTTGGTACTATACTGATGTATATTGATTATAAAATACAGTATCGGCATGTACAAATAATAGTATAATAGTTTTGTTATAATTAACTTCCGTACCTCGTGCAATGTTTTAGTATGTAGTATTTTTTCAGTAATGGTAAATAAATTGAGATAAAAATGCAGGGAATTGTTATTTTTCGTAGTCTTCATGACAGCTACATGAATGAGCATTTACTAATGATCTGTTAGGCATCTATAATGTATTAATGTTGCTTAATGTTTGTAATGATGGTTATTGTCATAGCTTTTCTGGGTTGGCTGAGAGTTTGGGTGGCAGGTTCACGAGGCTTTAAACACAGACCGGATTGTTGACTCAGAATCTAGTAGAGATTTGTGTTTAATAGATAATCTACAGCATCAAATTCACAAACAAACAAACAAACAAACAACACTGTCTGCCTCATATTTTGTAGAATATATTCTGTCTGATCTGCTGAGTCTCTCTCTATGCCTCTCTTCCAGTCACTCTCTCTCTCTCTTTCATTCTGTTTCTCTGTTCCTCTGTTCCCCCTACTCTTTCACTTTTCCCCTGAAGATCTTCAGTGTGAAATCATAGTGTTTTCAGCCCAAATGTATTGTGCTTCCTTTGCAACACTTGCTAATGTTGCCAGCTGCCACTTAAAGAGACAGTGCATCAGCTTGTGTAGTATCAAACCTGGCAGTTTTGCCTTAAGTTAGGTTAGATAAAGAAGACATTTGGGTGTGTTTTTCAAAAATACACAGATTTCATTGTGACATTTCTTATTTCATGCGTGTCCGGGAATCGACTGTTAACCCTGTTACCCTCTAGGTAAACATCTTTCAAAAATCAATGGATCGTCCAAATCTCACGTATATTTCAGATTGTGATGTCAAAGAAATGTGTGAATGAAATACAAGGAAGCACGTCCTCTCTCTATTCCCAAATATTGGTTCAAATTACAAACATGTCAAGAGTGGGTTAATTATAGTTAATACACGGCTCATTTGAATGCTTGATTCTGATTGGCCAGTCGGGACATTCCAAGGGTTGTTATTGTCAAATAACAACCTCCTAAAACAAATAACACCCTGTAACCCTGATGCTGCAAATCATTTTGAGAGGGGCAGTTAAATATTACATAAAAATGTATTATAAATATGTCTTTTAATAACATATATGACATTACATTTACAAATGATTAAACCAATTTGCCTGTTTGGGACGTTTGAACCTCGTTTCTTACTTTTAAACCGAAACTAAACATTGTTTCCTCACGCAAGGTCTGCATTCGGTAAAAATATTTCAATATTTCAAATTCATATTTTATGTCCAGTTTTTCTCTCGTGTGGCAAGTAGCCATGTAATAAGCCTGATAATGTACAAGCAGCTGGGTGTTATCGCACAATAAGCCCCTTCAGTGTGATTCAACATTTCGGGGCTTATTTCTACGATAACAACCGGCGGCCTGTACATTATCGCTTACTTAACACTGTTACTCAAATTATTGTTGCAAATGTAAATTTTGTTTTGAGTAAAACTTATGTGTATGAAAATGTGCTCTGAAGTTCTTTGCTTCCGTGTTGATTATAAGCCCAAAATGTTTAAAAAAAGTCAACAATGTTATTGTACTCTCTGTTACTCAGTTATGTAAAAATATAAGGTGAAGTTAAATAAAAAAATTAAAACCAGGTATGCATGATATTATTTAACAGAATAAGTATTTTTGTATAATGGCTTCATGTTTAAGGTCGTGATTGTTTTTTAGGGAAAAACTCATTTTCACATTTCTTTCTAAATTTCGTATGCTAGATGTACCTGCAATTATATAATGACCCACTTAGATCCCTCTTTTCTGGCCTCACACCGCAAAGTTCCTGTATCATTTCCACAGTGTGAAATTGCAAAATTGCACTTTCCCAAACGCCCTTTCAGGTATACCATAAAAATCGAGTTTTTCTTTTTATAGAACATCCTTTAAAATGTTGAGGTGTGCCACACGATGGCTCCTAACCTTTCAGCATGCCCTCGGCCTAGTGCTGCAGCACACTACAGCAGAACTTTGCTTCGCTGGGTGACTTTTAAGACTCGAGGCTGTAGCGGATGTTGAAACTGCTTGTCCTGCGTCTATGGGGAACGTTTCTATGATGCCAATTGTCCTAGACGTGTATAGCTGCTGCCGCCAAAGAAAGAGATGTTGTTGCTGCGACATAAATGTCAACTTCCCAGTGTGATGCACAAACTTTTGATTCACGCTGCAAGATGGATTTCCGCTTAACGTCACCTAATTAAAGGGGAAAAGTTTTAAAGTTTCGTCTGGAGTTAAACGCTAAGTATTGTTTACTGCTGCAACAAAAAGCGAAGACAGTAATTAAAAAACGCTCGGGAAAGATACGACCCAACATCTGTTCCTAGTGTTAATCTAATTGATTTGAAGTCATGTCACTGCATGGGGTCTCGAGAAACTTCAGGCGACTTCGGATTTTGAATAGTGTAAATGCATTAATGCCACAGACATCCAGTTTTCATCCACTACTAAACAAGGTTATACAGTTTAAAGTACCTAAGTTGTACAAAGTTTTTCTCTCAAAGTTTATATCATAAAAAAATCATTGCTGAACGTATTAAAACGCTGAACACTGTATGTATTAAAAACATTTCTTTATTTATCCTTGAATTGGAAATCAGCAGAAACTATTAAAGATGTGTCCGACACTTTATTTACAGAGAGGGGGGATGAGGATCCGATGGAGATACATTAAATGGAATTTATTGGTTAAATAATTGCAAATCCTGTAGATGCGAGGTGCGAACAATGGTGTATGGATTATGGAAAAATAATTATGAAATATGGAGACGGTTTCTTTGAACGCACGCGCCTGGCCCGAGGTTTACTTCCAGGATGTGTTTTGTATTTAAGTTATATTCATTAATATTTATCTTATGATATATTTTAAATTAAAACGACTCAAATGTTATTGATTCTCGCGGAGGTCTACCGGAAGTTAAGTTTGGCCAACGTAGTGTTTGTTTACATTGTCTCTGTTGAAACATCTTTACAGTATAAACAATGTTTGTAGTATACATGAAATGTATAAACGTGTATATATATATATATATATATATATGTGACCCTGGATCACAAAACCAGTCTTAAGTAGCATGGGAACATTTTTAGTAAAAGACAAAAAAACATTGTATGCGTCAAAATTATCGATTATTCTTTTATGCCAAAAAATCACTAGGATGTTAAGTGAAGATCATGTTTTAGACATTTGTATCTCAACCAGATATTGTCATATTCTAACAACTCATACATCAATAGAAATCTTATTTATTCTATAAATCTCAATTTCGAAAAAGTTTCCCATAAGACTGGTTTTGTTGTCCAGGGTCACATACTGTATATAGTGCATTATGGAAAAAATCTAAATGTGAAAGATAATTAATACTATTCAAAGACATTAATGAAAATGCTGTGCTGTGTATATCTGTAACAAAACATCCCAATTTTAAAACATTCTAACCTCAAACTTCATGTAAATAAGTTACAGTTCACGTTTCTTGTGCTATCTGTGTGGCATATAGACCTGCTGCTTTTTCAGTGCCTGTGAAGTTCAGTTGGAGTTAGTATGCTGCCCAGCTTTCCACTAGGTTTAGAAACAGAGCTTGTAGATTTTCTGTGCATGTATTCATTATTGATGAGCCTCATTCCTAGCAATGGAGATATTTTTGTGGTTGATCGTGTTTTCTTGGAACCGTTGGGGCCAAAATGACCATTGAAGGGACGGTTAGTTTGTTTTGAAAGTGCAACCTTGCAGAAATTTCCGAGCACTGAAGAGAAGCGCAGACGCTTTAGGAGTGATCATGCATCTGTCTGCCTGCTGTTTTTATTGTTTTCTGCTGGTCTCATGCAGACTCAGCCCACGCGCTTGCTCTCTCTCTCTCACACACACACACACACACACATCAGCCAACATTTTTTATCTCCTAAAGCAAAAGGAACAGGGTAGATGTTTGACTTTTTCATTTGAATAATGTTTCATTTGGTCTTCATTTGTTCTTGTTTTCTCATTAGCATTTCTCCAGCTTTGGTTTTTGTCTCCTGTGAGTCGCTCGGTTAAAAAAATCTCACACAGTTGGGTACAGGGGACACCTGTTGATATGTTTATTGCTTGCAGTTCCCCCCCTGACTCCACTGAGAGATGAGAGAGAGAGGGAGATGGGTGGTGGAGGTGTGATAAATGTTGTGGGGCGTTTGGGTTTGGAGAGATGGTGGCAAAGCAGCACAGCAGCAGTACTGAAGATTGATATCTCTTATGCAATTCTCCCCAACGTCTGCGATTAATGACCCTTTACACTTGCCATCCATCAGCATCCCCCCCTGCTAAACCACACCAGCCCTCAACCAGGCACCAAAAGCCCACCTATGGCACCACATTTTGCCCCGCTGCCGTGCATTAACATATCACTAATACACTCCAGAGTTCACCTCTTTCTGTTAGATTAATGATGATACGGTTACCCTCCACCTGTCCACCAGGCAAATCCCCCACTGCCCTGACACCTTCCCTCAACAGGGGGCTGCGTGTTAGGACACGGACCCTCGCAGGCCGCCGGCCAAAACATTGCTCAATCAGACTTATGTTTGAACTATTCAAGCGAGGCTTAGCCGTATAGGATTTACAGTCTCAGATCTGCTTAGATGACACCTTTAGATAAGAATCGGCTCCGATTAGCCTTTAATCTGGCCTTCTGGAACAAAGAATTTATGTTTGCGGGTCATTTACGCAAATTGCTTGGATAAAATTAGGCAGAAGAGTTTACCAACAGTACGCATCACCCGCTGTGAATTTGAGACATACTGACTTTCTGTTTACAGAAGTACACAAAAACAAAGGCCATTACTTTCATCGTCTACGCCAATCGCTCTAGTGTCAACACAATACGGTTCAATGATATTTCAAAGTTTGTAAGGCTAGAAGTCCCATATGTAGACTCCACAGATGAATGAGCTATTGAAACTGAGTCTTTTCAGCAACAAAACATTGATGTCGGCTCCTTCCTAGACTGTCTCCACATGTACTCTGGAACTCTCTGAACTCGCACAACTTCGAGAACAAATGCACCCTTAGAGAACTGGCACTATGTAAACTGTCTTAAGACATTAAAACTCTCTTTTAGTCGGCTCCCTCATGGTTTTTACACGGTCGGACTCGGTCTCAGGACTCTTTTATGCGATTCTTCTAATCTAGAGGAATTAGTAGGACGTTGAGGACATGAGACTTTCTCCAACAACCCCTATGGATCCGCCTTGAATGTTTGATTCTGCTTATTTCACTGTTGAATATTGTTTAAGGATCTTACTGTGCATCATGGGATGGTTGTAATGCTTAGATTTATTTAATATTAGAAACTTAATTACGGTCGGCACGGTTGAGCTTTAGATGTCGAGTAGTGGTCAAAGGAGAGATCAGAGGTTACATTGAAAACATGTGATTTAAAAATTGAAACCAGACATAAGTAGCATTTTTAAGATATTGACGAAGGAAAGGAATTTTAGTAAAAATTAATAACTATTTCAGGGTCACCTAGAAACATGTAATGTAAACGTGGCGAAACAAACCTGCAGTTTTATGTTTAAAACAGAGAGGGCGATACAGAGGCAAAAGTAAGAATGTCTTGGTTTAAAGGGATAATCACACAAACCAAAAATGTGCATTTACATACCCTCATGTTATTTCAAACCTATTTGAATTTCTTTCTTGTGCTATAATAATATATTTTATTTAATACATTTTAAAGACTGTTGGTAACCAAACAACATAAGCCCCATTGACTTTCATTGTATGGACACAAAAACCTGCTGAAACATTTCTCCAAATATCTTCTTTTGTGTTCCACAGAAAAAAGAGTCATACAAGTTTTAAATGACTTGAGGGTGAATAAATGATTATTGATTTTTTTATGTCAATTGTCCCTTTAAGGGACAACTATAATACCTGTTCTGTTGATCAACCAATAATTGGCCTTTTCATAATGATTTTGTCAACACGGCAGTCTAAATTGTCCAACTTTTCTAACTTGATTTCTTTATGTCTGCCCGCAGATCCAGTCAACGGTCCACAAAACGTCAACGTAGTGGACATCCGTGCTCGTCAGCTGACCTTGCAGTGGGAGACCTTCGGGTATGCGGTGACCCGCTGCCACAGCTTTAACCTGACCGTTCAGTACCAGTACGTCTTCAACCAGCAAGAGTTTGTGGCTGAAGAGCTCATTCCAACATCTTCTCATTACACGCTGAGGGGACTCAGGCCTTTTGTGACGGTCAGATTGCGTTTGGTGCTGGCCAATCCCGAGGGCAGTAAGGAAAGTGAGGAGATCGTCAAGCAGACAGAAGAAGACGGTGAGTGTGTAAATAAAGGCCAAGAAGCTTTTGTGAAAAACATAGGTGGCCTCACTCATTAACATTAGTGAATGCATATTGGCTAACATGAATTAGAAACATACTTTTAGAGGTTTTTCTCATTTTTTGAGAAAAAAATCTAAAAATTAAATCTGTAAAGTTTATGATGATTATTTATGTTACTTAATTGTGCATTAATCGGTGTTAACATTAACAACTTTTTATTTAAAACATGTATTAATCAATGTTGAAATGAACATTGAATTAATTAAAATGCTACGTTTGTTCTTAGTGTAGTCTACTAATGTTCACGAATGAAACCATCTTGTAAAGTGTACAAAAAAGTATTTGATAACAGAATGCTGCGATTGACCAGTCAGATCCAAGATCCAGCAATCTCCACAATATATAATAAAAAAATAGGAAAATAGGAAAAAAAATACTAAATGTATCAGCAAATTATTGTTTTCTTGCAGTTATTGACAAAATTGAATAACTTCTTATATTCTCTTGACTTAACACCTGATATCTCCAGTTAAGCCTTATTAATAAGGTTTCTGGTGAACAGGAATAATTGTCCGTTTTAAAAATGTGCAGATGACCTCTCATTGAATTTATAGGTCACACATTAACTTGAAGGTCACACGAGATACTGTTATAAAGCTTGATTTGTAAAGCACAGAATCCATTAACACGTTTTCTTGGCATTTCTTTTTTTTAATTGATACAAACAATGTTTACTAAACTTCCCAGGTAGAATGATGAATATATGGAGGAGAAAGAGGTTAATACTTTTCAATAAAGGAGTAAAATACGGCCTTTTACATACTCGCACATCTTTAAATTCGTATTAATTTGCTTCAGCGAGCACTGTACACTATTATGGCTAATGTTGACAGTCGTGGCTTTCGGCTAATTAGTTTCCCAACATACCCGGACCCTTTTCACATTCTCAAATGAGAAACTGGAAGTAGTTCAATGACTCCGGTCCATTATTGTAATTATCTTATGCTTTAATGAATGACTCTTACCTCTGCTCCTCCAGGGCTAAAGTGCCTTTGTTTTAGTTTGTAAGTCTTTGTCCTGGAGCGGTCACATGATTATTTCATCTGAATGCTGTTCGAAATCTTTTCAGAGCATGAGCGTTTTGGAAATGGTGTTCGGTAATAGCTATTCAAGGCTCTTAGTTTTTTGCAGTGTCCAAAATGAACAATTTAGATATCCAGAAATTATTTAAAAGCTGGCAAGTTGTGTTCTTTGTTTAATTATTATAGTCTAAATTGGGGTTGCGCAAAATTTCTGTGCATTTATTTTGTATTTTTAGACACAAGAACAAAAGACATCAAAGTAGAAAAAGGATGTTTTCCTTTACACGGTTTCCTTTACGTATTGCAAAAATGACATGCCGTTATTAAAATAATAATTATAAATGTATGTGCATTAAGCTTACACTTTGAAATAGATTCATTGAAAAATAATTTCAATTTTCATGTCAAATAAACATTTCAAGATGTATTGTGGCATTTCCAGCCCAGTGGCTGTCCAACATCAGTGTGAAAGACTGACAGCATGACAAGACACATGAAAAATGTGATAAAAATCCAGGTTGTCACATAAAACAATACATTTTGAACTTTTCCTAAATACATGTAGAAATATTGTTGTGTTCCTTAAAGTGAATATGAACTTATTTTCTTTGCAGTATTTGAGGTCTGAAAAAATACAGAGCATCTGTTATTTTCACCTGTTTCTCCAGTTTTCATTTTCTGCAAATAAAAGCAAATAGAAACAATATTTTGAAATATGCGAGTATTGTTAGTAGTTCACAGAATTAAACAAAAAGATAATTTGACATAAACACATACCTATAAATAGTAAATATAGAAAAACTGAAATGGTGCTTTGAAATGTTCTCTTAATTTTTTCAGCTACTATATGTATATGTATATTACATTAGATGTTAAATTTGAATTTATTTGTTTGATTCACTTTATTATTGCAATGTAAAGTAAATCAGAATTGTCATTCATTAGAATAGCTTTTATCCTATATACAGTATATTCTTAAAGTTCACCCAATAATCAAAATTCTGTTATAATTTATGGGTGAACTATCCATTTAATGAATCAAACATTCATTAACCAAAGTTCATAAGGATTTATCAGGTTAAGAGATTCAATAAACAAGTCCTTGTTTAAAGAAACATCTTAAACGAACATAATGAGTCAGTTGCATCATTTTGTAAACATTAAGCTGAAACCAGGAACAATATTCACATTTGTTTTAGAATATAGCCCTTCAGATATCGCTGCCTATAATATTCATATCTATAAATAATTTATATTTTACCACTGCGTAGATCTGCGTATTGACTATTTGAAGTTCAATATATATGGTGAAAAATCAGGTCAACCTTCACAATGAAACCCCAAACTGAACCTTAGTACTGCACTGTTTATTAGAAAAACAAAACAATGTGTAACAGTAATGATGAGAGCTTTCTTCCTTTCAATCCATTGATGTGTTGCAGTTAAAGGAAATCCCAACGCAGGCCGTGTTATAGCCTCGCGGTCTGTGAAAAGACACAATGTTTCTCAGACACAAACAGGTTTGCAGGCGACGTTTAATTTGAAAATTTCCCAATGGGAAGCATTTAGGCTCCATTTACAATTAATTTCTCCCAACTTGTTTCTCACGCTGAGCAATAAAACTAAAATAAAGGCTGTTGTCAGAAGCGGGGTCTTAGATTATTAGATTATAGCGTATGATTCAAACTCATCTAATTTTCCAGTTTTTTCCCCCCGTTGGGTTCTGATGGGTCTGTTTTGATGTGGATAAATCTCTTCTGGTTATTCAGTATCTCACTGATGTTTTTCCTTTTTTATGTTTTTTTTTGCATATGAAAACCTATAATTGCTGCCCTTTGTGTTAGCAAATTGACGGACAGCTGCTAGATATCAATAGTGAAGCAGGTTTATCTCTCTGTGCAACCTTATATGGGGATAATTGCGAGAGGATGAAATTAACATGAGAGACCCACAGGTTTCTGTCCTTATTAGGTAAAGAACAAAGCGAATGTTGCATGTACAAAACCTGCTTACCCGTAAACAACAGCGGACCGAAGTACAGCCCGTATCTCTGTGTATGCTGTTTGTCATTTATTTAGAGGTGAAATTAGTAAGATTAACAGCTAAAAGTATAAGAGCTGTTACAAACCATATAACTCTTACAAAACCTGCAGGTTATATCAATTTGGTTTCATAGGGAAAAAACACATGTTCTGCACTTGGAACTTAAGAAAAAGACTCGAAAAATGTGTGACCAACAGTGTTGGGAGTAACGGAATGTAACTATTATTATCATGACATCGATAATCATCGATAAAGTATTTTTTTATAGTAATTAATGTTAAGTTTTCTTTAAGAGCCACAATGGTTACGAATTTTGTCTAATCCTTTACACCTGAATTTTAAGTATAATTGTTGACCATTAAAGGAGAGTGCAAAATATATAAAATTAAACAGCATTATGACAATTAGCATTATTTGTTAATTTAAAAGAAAGGTGATAATGGTGTTACGGCAAATTCTCTAAAGGTCACATTAACAGAGAAGTGAAAATCTGGTACTACAGCAAATAAGATTGTTTTGTTGCGATTTATATGAAAATATACTGTTTACATCTTACACGCAACGTTTAATTTACGTTCATCTTACGTTAAAAGAGTAGTTCACGTTAAACTAAAAATGTTATGATAATTCATAGATAGGTCCGATTTCTTCTTCGAACACAAATTGAAACTTTTAAGGAAAGGTTTCCAGGGTTCCTATCCATATAATGGACTTCAACGGGGGGGCTGTTGGAAAAAGGTCCAAATTTCAGTTTCATCGCAGCTTCAATAGGCTCTAAACGACACTAGCCGACGAATAATGGTGTTGTCTAGCAGAACAATTGATAATTTTCCAAGAAAAAAAAAAAGATATACTTTTAAAACATAATTATATGGCTTGCTCTGCCTCGGAGTGCCTCCATGAAGCATGTCCACGAGTTCATGTACTCTGCAATTACTTTGTCGCGCGACATAAACGGAGCTTCTGAACCAGTGTTTGTGAATGAAGACCATCAAAATGTATTTAATGTTGAAAGACACGTTATATTGTATGTATTTGTGCAAGACTATTGTTTTAAATGGTCGGATCGTGTGCATATCAGAGATGTTTAAATCTTTTAAAATCTACGTCAAGCGTAACCTTTCCAATGTGATTGCGTAATACGGAAGTCGTAGACAAGCATTCTGGATACCAAGTCAAATATTCATGTTTAAAAAGTATATCGTTTTTTGACTTCTTGGAAAATGACCAATCTTTCGCTAGAAAACACCCTTATTCATCGCCTGGTGTCGTTTAGAGCCTTTTGAAGCTTTGGACCTTGCCCAACGGCCCCCCGTTTAAGTGCATTGTATGGGTAAGAACCCTGGAAACCTTTCCTCAGATGTCTCAATTTGTTTTGGACAGTTGAAATAACATAAATCATGAACAATTATCATGAAATGTTACATTTTTAGTGAACTACTCGTTTATTCACGGCTTATTGCATCAGGAGTTGCATTTTTTTTGTAGCTATGCTAAGCGTCTTAACTATTTCTATCAGATTTAAACAAGATTAAATGATTTGAAGAAGTCATTGCAATTGTCTATGTATCTGTTTGTGCATAAGGGCTCTTCTCCGTGCGGCCCTTATAGTCATGCCGAGCTCGTCTTTTCATCGGCCCTACCAATTAGCCATGACTTAGCGCAAAGCAAACAGAAGCGCTAGGGCTGCTAAGTTGGACTAAACGCCCTTTTAGCTAAGTCATTAGATCTCTTTGCACATACCCAACAGTCGAGTCAAAGTCGAGATTAAACAGACACATACGAACTAGCCTCAAGTCAACCTATCCCAAAATAACATGTTGACATGCTGTATTCTGAAATCGTCAAGTCACATCGTCTCAAAACACTACGCTGGAACCGGATGAGGTTAGGATTATGACACCTTGGAAACAGCTTTGTGGAGTGTTAATGAAGTACGTTCGGAAAGCTTGTAGATGTATGCCGGAGAGGATGCGCTCACAAAAATATGCAAATAGACACACGCGTATGGTACTCGTAGCACTCGTTAGCACCTCTCGAAGCCGAAGGGTAGCGAAGCTGTTACAATTTACACTTTCAACATTGCGGCTGAGGTGTGTTTGACATAGTTTTACTTAGTTAGTCAACCAATCACCGCTCCCCTCCTTTCACCCTTTACCCAGCAACAAAAGCCATTTGTGTCATCATACGTCACCTTTCTATTCTCAAAACAAACAGGTTTTATATTAAAAGGTGTTGATGTTACAGTGAAATATTCGAAATCTAGATAGGATATGCTCTGAATTACGACACACAAAGCCAATTTATGTGCAATCTGGATGTTTTTGGTTTGTTAAATATGTTTGTATATGTGTGTTCATCCACAACAGTTCCCGGCCCCATTCCTATGGAATCTATACAGACGGGCCCATATGAGGAGAAGATCTTCATGCAGTGGAAAGCCCCCAACGAAACCAATGGGGTCATCACTCTATATGAGGTGAGAAATGCATAAGAAAACAGAACAACAACTCATGTTTTGATGTTTTGGAAACATGTGGAGGCTGCGATAAACTCAAGATTGTTTCCCTCCGTAATGTTGTCGGACAGCCATGATCTCTTGCAAATCAATCAGTTATCTGTCAATGCGTGCAATATCCTCACTAAATAAATCAGCTACATGAAGTCATGACATTACAAGAAAATGTGAGCTTTTGAGTGGGCCGCACACATAAAAGAACCACACAATCTCTTAGATTTGATGAGGATGACCGAGCACCACCATTGTGCATATCCTGCTACATCATTATAACCGGGTTAGTGTGTGTGTGCCATCTTGGTGATAAGAAGATTGACAGAATTTACTAAATGCATCGAGCGTACACAATGCAGTCCCATTTGGCCGGATAATTGCTATAATAGCCCTCATTGATTTAATTAGCGGCGTCCAATAGAATTATCCAGGAGATCTGAGCGGCCGTGTGCCTCCTCTCAGCGCTTTTAATGCTTCAGACAAATTAGACTTGGGACAAAGAGCTCAGAGACAAGACGAGAAAGGTACAAGGATGAATGCAGCGGTGGAGGGTTGTATAAAGAGAGTTTAGTGCAGGCACATTTCTAAGTGCAAAAGTATGGACTCGGAGACGCAAACAGACAAACTCAAAAGCGTTATTGCTTTCATTCCAATAAATAGGTTTCAAAAGGGGTTTAAAGCCTTGGTGCTATCAGAGAAGTTTCATAGCTCTCTTAAGACAGCAATCTATGTAGTGGTGCTTCAAACAACCCAGTGGGCTTTAGATGTGTTGTTGCATCAAAATCTTAAAGTCCCCATGAAGTCAATTTTTTCCCTTTTAGTATGAATCGGTCTGTTTGAATATATCTATAAACTAGTGTGCTGTGAAACATTGATGAAATTTGAGGATGTGAGGTAAACAATTGGCTTTGATAATATGTTTTCACATAACTTCTTGTTTCAGTGTTTTTTGGGAAAGTATTTGAATCATTTTGTGAATATTGTAAGTTGTAAACATCCGTGAACTGTTTATAATTGTAAATAGACTCAATTAAATCAGAATTAGATTTTTTTAAAACCTGTATGACTCTTTTTTCTGTGGAACACAATGGAAGATATTTTGATAAAGGTCCGTACAATGGAAATCAATGGGGGCCAATATTGTTCGTTTATCGACGTTCTTCCAAATATCTTCTTTCGCGTTCTGCGGCTGAAAGAAAGTCATACAGGTTTTTATTTCATCTGTACTTGTTAGAGCAGCTCGCCAGCCTGCAGTGTACGAGACACACACACACCGGAGAGTTTCGGATTCTGAGGATCTGAGATGTGGCCTGCATCTAAATCCATACTTTTGATCAAATTTCACTCTCTCTTCCTCTCTTTCTGTTTTCACCCTCCTCCTTATTGTGCAAAATAGCTTCCTGTTATCAAAGCATCAAAGCCTTCCAGAAATTAATTGCTTTGCTGACAAAATAAAAGAGCTAGCGTGAAAGACTGAGAGAAATAATACAGAGAATCTTCTCAACAGCTTCTTATTAATCAACAGTGAGACGTGTAAAGGGAAGATGCCCTTTGTCCTCCTGCGACTGCTCTCTCTTTATCTCCATGCAGATGAGGAAGTAAATAGCGAAACTTTTTCACACATGGTGTGTTTAGATCTTGATTGGTTTAAATCTCATGACTACATTTGAGTGTGCTGCAGAGATGTGATGTGATGTCACTAACCTCTCAGCGGTGGATGTGATGTCACTTACCTCTCAGCGGCGGGTGTGATGCCAGTCACAGAGTTTGAAGAAAAGCGTGTCTTTTGAGAAGTGATGGAAAGGTGCACAGCACTTCTCTAGACTTCTGTATGAGGTTACTTTGTTATTTTGTAAACATATGATTTAGACTAAAATTAGATATAGGGCTTTTATTTGTTTTTAGTAAAAGTTAATTTACAATTGGACGTGCAGTAATACCATGGCATTTCATGGATCTACTATGTATATCATTTACTGCCATGACAAATGTCACTGTCATATGTGAAATTGTTTGATGACTAGTGAAGATTTATTTATTTTATTGAAAAAATATTTTTTAAATGTAAGTTTTTTTATTTTTATATGTAATAAAAACAGTATTTTCCATTAATATTATTAAACATTAATTAAGGCCGAATTAGTATGTAGTTAATATGAAAATATTGTACCATTGTTTTTATCAAACATTTTTACCATATTTTATAGGGATGTCAAATGATTATTCACATCCAGATCAAAAGTTTGTGTTTACATAATCTTTGTTTGTATACTGTGCATATATATATATATATATATATTTTATTAAAACACACATATATGCATATATTTAAGAAAAAATGAAAATAGAAAAATGTATAGACATGTATATATTAAAATGATGGTAGATATAAATAAATACATTTAAATATTTCCCAAATATATACATGTAGGCTATGTGCTTATAAATACAAAATAAATATTTTATGTAAACACAAACTTTTAATCTGTATTTGATTAATCACGATTAATCATTTGACAGCACTTATATTTAATATGGTTATCATTCATTTTCGTTATTTACTTTTTACTACATAAAAAAGTATTATAGTCTTACTGGATATTTAATGAATAATTTTATTTATATTTTATATATTTTAATATACACTCCATCCAGGGTGTATCCTGCCTTGATGCCCGATGACTCCTGAGATAGGCGCAGGCTCCCCGTGACCCGAGGTAGTTCGGATAAGCGGTAGAAAATGGAATGGAATGGAATATTTTAATATATACAATTTTAAATTTATATATATTAATATATATTTATGAATAATATACCTGTTGTTTGTTTTGTGCTCCATTTTCTTTTATTTGTATATTCTTCTATTTTAGTGTCTGCTGAATTTGTTATAAAGTAAGATTATATTACTGCTTCTTTTCATGAATACATTCTCTTTTCTCTCTGGCATCGGAAAACCTCAAAATTCATGCCCCAAACTTACAAAACAATAAATATTCTGTGCTCTCAGCATGCCTGTTTATCAAGTGTAAGTCTCATGAGAGGTTTGGCTTCAACATGACTCTTGCTTGAACATTCACTATTCATTCCAGAGATTCCCATTCTACATTTCACACAACTGCTTAAGAGTCTTGATAACAGGGGCCTCGGATCTCAAACAAAGTTTTCTGGTTCTTTTAATCTGCAGGGTTGAAAGTCCATGTGGAATAAAGTTGAAAAATGTATTTTTGGCTTTGAAAGTTTTTTTTGGTGTTCACTGTCAAGAATCCATATTACTTTTGCTTTAACTTCGCGTAACTTGAGCAAACCTCTTTTAACTTGGACTAGTAAGCGACCATCAAGTAATTATCTAAAACACCCTAGCAACATCATAGCAACCAATCATTCAGTCTGATCTTAAGGAATTCATAACTGTTTTATGAGGTGGCTGTTGAGTATGTATTTATACAAAGTGAATCCTATACAAAAGCAAAAAGGCAGCCCCAAAACCAAACCATCACTGTCCAAAAATGTTCCCATGAAATTTTATGAAAAATTTTGAATTAGCCATCTCCTAAAATAGTAATGAATTTCCATAAGTTTGCGTGGAAAACAGCTAAAAAATAACACTTGAACGCAGTCATAACTACTTGGCAACCACGTAGAAACACCCTGGTTACCATCCACAGCTCCTTTAGCATGACGCTGTTGACTTGCAAAGATCTACAGTAGAAATCTGAATTGTTACTTTATACATCACAGAATAAATCTTGATGATGACCAGTAAACCAGTATCCCCCACAAACAGAGCTGTTTTCTGCAAATTACCCATCTCCATCGTCAAACCCAGTCTGAAAATGAACCCTTTTCACATCAGCTCCGGTCAATTAAACTCAAGCGGCACTTTTAACAGAGATCCACAGTGCATTTACTAGTGCATTAGGCCACTTTTAGCAGCCGGTCATGTGGCATCGCATGCCCCCTGGCCAACACTTACCGTCTCCCATGACAACAGAGTCTGAACTGAGCGAGAGAGAGACCCACCCATCATTCTCACCTCTCTATTTCATACTGTCCGTCTCGTACCGCACTGATCATCCATTGTTATTTCCCTGTCAGGGTGACAACATGTAAGTGGGGGCTGATGACAGAGTAATTGGAGGTCTATTGATCTCCACTGTGGCCTTTGGGCTGTTATGGGCTTTTCATTTTAGTGTCTGGAAAATGGAAAAATGACTGGATTCTGTGCATGATACGACTGTCAAAAGTAAAATGACTCGAGGGATGAACTAGTAAATTTAAATGACAGATAATAAATGGAATACAATTTTGTGTACATAAATGACATGCATTTCCAATATTAACTACAAATGTACTGTAACTCTTAAAAATATTTTGTAAGTGTATTGGATAACAAAGCACCAACCAAAATGCATTTATTTAAGAGAAACATAGAAGTTTTGTTTGCAGCTTGGTTTGATATCTTATCATATGCAATGACATTCATATAAATGGCTTAAATAAGATTGATCTGGGGTAAATCTGGACCAAACGTGAGGTCTGTGATTGATTTTTCTCAGAATCGAGTAAACTGAATTTAACAAATCTTTATTATATGAACAATACCTTTGAAACCAATCACACTTCGATTTCATTGGGGTGTAAAGAATCTGTGTCTTACGAGATATGTTCGATAGGCCCGCTGTTGGCTGAGTTTATTAACACTCAACAAGGGCGGAAATTTACAGAGGGGCTAAACTAAAGGGAATCGATGAAATTTTAAAAGCCCCTTAAAAAAAGGACGCGGTAAATCTGTAATCCCCTTTTGTTAACAAGAAAAGCTACAATATGAATTTGGTCTAACTAAAATAGTATCTTGGCAAAGCTACATAAAAATATACTATTTATGCAATGTTAACATTTAAAGGGATAGTTCGCCCAAAAATGAAAATTCTCTTACTATTTACTCACCCTGAAGTTTGGTTCAAACCGGTATAAATTACTTTGTTCCGTTGAAAACAAAGAAAGGTATTTGGAAGAATGTTAGTCATTTTCAGTTCTGGAATATCTGGAACTCACCCAAATCTCTTTAACAAAAAGGCCCACACAAAAATAACATTAAACTTTAAATTTAATATTAATATGAATTGCATTTAATAATTTAATAAAGTCCCAGTGAAATTTAAAATGACAAATCTTATTTTTTCATGAATTGCAGCGTTTATAGTAAATAGCTTATCAATGTGAGTCATTTTCTTTTTTAAAACTGCACAGTGTTATCACACCATCGAACTGGACAATTACTGTAACATCTATGACTAACAATTTAGTTTTAAACTTTACATTACTCGGGTCTAATTCATCATAATGAAATAAAATTATTTCATCAAACGCAACATACATATAAAACTTTATTATCTCGTTCCCGTCTGATTGCTGTATCAGCGATCAATGCAACAGCTGTTTTTACACTCCAATCAATATGCACTTAAAAACATAAGCCACACCCACTCATTTTATCCTTTGAAATTGTGAAATTTCACTGGGAAATGTGTCAGAATAAGTATGTTAAAACGAACGCAACTTCCAGTTAACGGGGACTTTGAGTTTGAATTATTTTGAACTCCCAGTTTATTGTTTGTAGATAGTGTTAAGTAATCTATCTACCAATGATGTGAGCATAAGGTGGGACTTCGTATTCGTCAGAATTCCATTTGCCGCTGGTAATGATGCCGAATTTGCACACTTCACATTCACATAAATCTCTGATTTAAAACCGTTACATGTAGTTTTCTTGCCAGTGTATTACCAACGCCACTATACATTTAAGCACACACACCCAAACACATCAGTGACACTGTGATTTACTGACCAAACATGAAATCATAAACACGATAGCCTACTAAATCAAAACTACCCTGCTGGAAAACATGAAAAAAATACTTTGACATGATATAAAACAAATGTGATTGAGCTGGTGCTGTTTCAAAGAAGGCTTTTATTTTCATATGTAAATGTGAGCCGTCAAATTTAACCTTGTGCTGAAAATATATTAAAGGGATAGTTCACCCAAAAATGGTTAATTCTTACACCACTAAATCATTCTCATGTCATTCCAAATCTGAATGGCTTTTTATCACAAACTCAAAAGAAGATATTCAGAAGAATGTTGGTAACCAAACAACACCGGCCCCCATTGGCTTCCATTGTATAGATGCAAAATCACTGAGACATTTCTCAAAATATCTTCTTTTGTGTTCCACAGAAGAAAGAGTCACGTACAGGCGTTAAAGGACATGAGGGTGAAAAAAGGATGATAGAATTTCCATTTTTGGGTGAACTATTCCTTTAATGTGACTGGGTTCCTAGTGACTGTTTTGTAGCCTGTGGTCAGTGCACAGTCGTTTGTGTGTGTGTGTGTGCGCGCACGTGCAAGTGTTTAGACGGCTTCTGAATCACCCCACTATGCATGAAAGGCTTTTAGGCAGAAGGCCTGCCAGGCACCCAGCTGTCAATTTATATGATTCGAGTCCTGGAATGGAGTTATGAAGTGTGAAACGTCAGGGCTAAAATGTTTTGATTACCCCCAAATGCTGTGGCCATCAATTTCCATCAATCTCCCCCGAGATGCGATGTACGTGCGTCTGAGCATGAAAAGGCAGCGCTGATTATCTGAAACCTGGTTTAGACATTGTTTTGGTGAGTGTTAATTTTGAGTTGTCAGTTGTTTGCTAAAAATTATATATTCACATCAAGTTTTTCATATCTGGCTAAGAATTTGTATTGCACAGTTAACTGAATTTACTTTTTGAATGTAATCTTTTGTTATGTATAATATTCAAGTTATATGTCTAAATAATGTTCTTCAGAATAAATGAATGGAAGATTTAAATGCGGAGAACATTTGAAGGAGAAAACACTCATTCGAGTTTCATTTTTGGGTGATCCTTTTAATATAATAATAAACTTTAAAGCGTCACGAAACCTCTCCTTTCAGGTACATTCTACCTCACTGTCGCTTTTGAAAAATGCAATTAAAATGGGCGTGAACGCTGTGAGAAGAAGAGACGTTAAAAGCTGGCTATTTTACGAGGTGGCTTATTTGTATGAACTCGTACGTTGTGAATCATACAAAAATGTGAACGTCTATGTTTACTAGAACAATGTTACTGGTGTGGAAGCAAATCTTAACTCTTTCACCGCCATTGACGAGTTATCTCGTCATTAAAAATAAAACCGGTTCCCCACCAAAGACGAGTTATTGCGGCAATCAGGGTTTGCACTGTTGTACAGCAGGTGGCGCTGTTACACACCTTTGGGAAAAAGTACAGAATCCCAGAACCTAGAACGTATATTTCTTATCGGTTTTTAATGATTGTTCTGAGTGTAATCTGGGCGGAATCTTTGACAAAAAACTTTAATTATCTTTGCAGTTTAATCAAAGTGATGCATTTTTGAAGAAACCTACCCACATATACGGAGTGATAAAAAAAGAAAAAATGAAGATAGAAGAATACAGTTTCTTTTGTTTAAAAGCAGAGACTTTGTTCTTTCATTGGACATATTGTTTGTCCATATATATGTTACAGAAATTGTACTGTGAGCCATTCAAATTTTGTGAAAATGTAAAAAAACGCTGGCATAGGCTGGCAACTTTAAAAAAAAGGCCGGCGGGGAAAGAGTTGTAGGAATGAGATCGTACGAATTCATACGAATTAGCCAAAAGTAGCTATATCGTAAAATAAAATAAAAAGCTTCTTGCTGGAAATGTCAGTTTGACGTCATTTGACTTAATGCTGTAGTAAGCGATTTTTGTAATCTGCTGTTGATGTTTTAAATCTACCATCAATAAATAAATAAATAAAAACGCCCCCCTGCATTGCTCAGCCCTCAAAATAAAGAACAATCTGTGCAACACAGGCACGAAATTGATGTTTTTTCATAGCTGAGACCAAGCAAAATATGCAAAAAGCAAACAAAGATGACATGACTATAAAGTATAAGGGACCTAACGCAACCTGCAGTTTATGTTTCAAACAGAGATGGCGATAGAAGCAGAAGTTGATTGTAATTCAATTCACAAGGCTTTTGCAACTCTCTTTGTCTCCTCTCCTGACTTCTCCTGTCATCTCCTTCTCTTTAGATCACCTATAAGGCTCTCAGCTCTCTGGACCCCACTGCGGACTTGACAACACAACGCGGCCGTGTCTTCAAACTTCAAAACGAGACTCATCATCTCTTTGTGGGCTTGTATCCTGGCACCACCTACTACTTCACTCTGAAGGCCAGCACGAATAAAGGCTTCGGACCACCTGTGACCTCACGAATAGCCACCAAGATTGCAGGTGAGGCCAAGATTTCACATTGCTGGATATTTTTAACACCGTTATATAATAAGGTAAACCTATATGTATGTCTTTATGTATATTAAAACAGTATTCACTTGGGCAGACATGATAACGTATAAAATCATTTCAGGGTATATGGACTAATATAATTGTTTACCTAATTATCGCTTGCTTTTCTCAAATTTGCATAATTTGACTGGAGCGAAATTCTTATTAATGCGATATGTTATTGGCATAAATATTATCGAAATACAATTAATGTAAAGCGCACGAAGTAATGAGAACATGAATTGTAAACAACATCAGCTCTGTTTAACTGGCCCGCCGCATTAACCGCCAGTTAGTTCCATTTCTTAATGACGTGGCATTTATACCGCACACCAGACACCATTTATTAAAAGCGTATTGTTCACTGAATCTAAACAATATAATGAGACAGATAGAAAGAAAGTGACATTTTAAATACTGTTTGATTACATAATAATGAGTCTGGCTTCACAACAGTACACTTTCCGGAGGAATAAATACATTGTATGAAATTCATGTTTTGTTTTGTTTTAACTGCAAAAACATATTTATTAATGTATGTTCGGTGTTTGAGTGGCAGATCATTTTTAAAGTCAAGAGAAATCCACCCACCATGACTTGCGCATAACATTAACAGCAGTTCCAAGGTTATTTAAACTGTATAACTCAAACAAAACGCATTGTTCAAATATATAACTGGCTTTACATTTATGTTTTCAAACATTCTGATGAGCTCGGCCTCATAGACTTTTATTACAAGTGCTTAACTGTAAGCACAGCTTTTGCTGTTGAGTTGTAACAGATGGTTTCCGTGCAACTTCGCAAGTTTTGAACCCAGAAGGTTCGTATAAAGCTTCCTTAAAAATGTTATCTCGTTACATGAATATGAATATTTTATATCATTTTTATGTACTCTACCATTCAGAAGTTTAGGGCAACTTAATTTTTTTTTCTTGACCTTACAAATCTTATGATCTGAAGGCCTGTGCTTACACGTCTGAAAATATTTTGTTCAAAACAATATAATTGTTCAAACGTATTAGTGTCTTTTATCACAAAACTAACATTTTATGTAAAAAAAATGTTTTTAAGGGGTGTCTTGGAACAAACAATAAAAAAAAAGTAGCCAATAGAATAGAATAGATGTGAATTCCTTCAATAAGTTTTGAAAAGGATCTTGGGGTGAAACCACAAAATGTTGACTTATAAAATACCAGGAGTTACTAAACACGCTAAATATACATAAAATGACTTATATTTCACACAATTCCCATATTCACGTGTGTTAGTTCGTAATGTACTTTTGTTGAGTTTGCGAATAGCAAGTAAGCCTAACCTTTTAAACAGTAGTGTGTGTGTTCTGTATGTTTACAGCTCCATCTATGCCGGAGTACGAGACCGATTCTCCACTCAATGAGACTGACACGACGATCACTGTCCTCTTAAAACCCGCCCAATCACGAGGAGCTCCAGTCAGGTGAACACACTTCTCTCTCACAACATTAGACATTTGAGACTGCAGACCGTTTTGAGTAAATGTAATAGATGACAAATTGCCATAGGTTGGACACTTACAATCCCCGAACCCGTTCTCATGTTTCATTTTTGATTTAAAGATATTAAATCAAAACACAGTGAAGGACAGAATACACCACAAATGATCCAAGATCTGTCTGCTCATCCAGGCAGCATCTAGTTTTTGGGCTGAATGAAGAAGTGTAGTACTGTTGGTCCTGAGGGTTTTTAAATGCCCTCTTTCAAATAAGCCTCATTTGTATGCGAAGCCTCAGAGGAGATCCTGGTCCATTTGGTTGTGTTTTGGCACAGAAACAGAGCTGTCCTCTGTGTTCAAACTCAGTCTGTGAATGTACAGCAGATTTTGGCAAATTCTTGAAATTGCACGTCGGAAAACTCTACTCAAATCTTAATGTTCAAATGGATATAACTCCATATCTATTCTATCCTTTACTAGTTTTGTTTTGTTTATTTTTATTATACTATTCCGTTTCATTAATATCATATCATATCATTATTTCATTAATTTAATTTAATTTAATTTAATTTAATTTAATTTAATTTAATTTAATTTAATTTAATTTAATTTAATTTAATTTAATTTAACTTAACTTAACTTAACTTAACTTAACTTAACTTAACTTAACTTAAAATCAAGTTTTATTTTAAAACAAGTTTTATTTTATTGAAGTATTCACATTCTTTTCTTGAAAGTCCGCGACCCCGACAATCCTTAGACTTCTTTATACAGAGTAGAGAGCTGAAAATTGTTTATAATTACAGACCAGGGGTTACTGCGGACACATAACATCTAGCGCTCACTTAAAGCCATTAGTTTGAAATGGAGCGCTGCTGCGTCTGAATGAAAAAGGCAGGCAAGCGCATGGCCCATCTTTGGTCATAGGAAATTATCCCTTATGAAAGATGCCAGATAAGAGCCTGGGATAATTTGCCACGTCTTTTCGGCGAAACATACATTTCCCTAATTGCACATAATTGGGAAGTATGTTCATGCCGTAAGAACGTGTAATTGCAAACAAGTACTTTTAGCACTGGGAGCTCAAAAGATGTCCTTATCTATTCACAGGGTCTGCGTACTGAAACACACGCACGTGCACCTCTTCAGTCCTTCCCCATAAGAAGCACTTTCAAAAAGCCCCATGCGCACGAATCCGCCGCTTCCCCCTCGAGCTAATTACAGTAGTAGAGATTTCCCTCTGCTGGCCCTCTACCGTATCGCCTGCCTCATGGGGAGATGCAGTTTTTTTGCTGGTTTAAAGAGTGTTTTTTCCAAGGAGAGAGTTTAATAGAGATGTTTAGCAGCTACTTGTAAATGTTAGAGATTTCTTGATGGTTGACAAGGGCTTTTGTGCTTCTTGGAAAGCCAAGGGAAGAGACGTTCTTGATGGTTTAAATGGCTCTGTAAATTGCCCGGGGCACAACTCCCTGGGCGTTTTTGGATAGGCTGTCACTACCTGAAGTTATCTTCCAAATCAGACACTACTGTGTGCTTTGAAATGATCTGTTTTGAACAGCGCTATACAGCACAAATAAAACTGACGTGACTTCAGAAGACCCCAGAACACACAAGGAAATGCAGTCAATACAACATGAAATCAAAATAAATATTTGATTTGTGGTTTTCTTTACCCACTTTTTATTTTTGCTGACATCACCAAGGCCACAGGAAGAATATTTCAATCAATAATATCACAGCACACTTTTAACACCACCTGCCAGTTAGAATAAAGTCTCTCACCGAATACTCTGTTTACTCAGTATTAGCTGCCTGTTTGTTTTGATATTGAGTAAGAACATTGATGTTTTTCTTTCACCAGTGCCTATCAAGTCGTGGTTCAAGAGCAACGCAAGCAGAAAGTTCGTCGTGCCACTGATGTGGTGGAATGTTTTCCAGTTCCAGTCAGCTTCAGAAACGCTTCCATCTTGGATTCACCTCACTACTTTGCGGCTGAACTCCCTCCGGTTAGCCTCACCGTGGTACAACCCTTTACTATAGGAGACAACAAGACGTATAACGGTTACTGGAACGCTCCGCTGTCACCAGCCAAGAGCTACAGCATTTACTTTCAGGCCATGAGCAAAGCCAACGGGGTGAGTATGAAGTTGGGTCATTTCAATTTCAAATGAATCGGGGAACTCATTTTTATAAAACCAATGAAGAACATGTCATAATTCACCCCCAAATCAAATAATATAAATGATATTTTATGAGAAGAAAATTGTGTAACAATATGCGTAATTGTGCTTAAATGTGTTGAAAGTAATGCCATATAAATATAATATAATGCTATAAATAATCTACATATCTGTCATACTGCCATGTTGGTCTGAACTGCACCCAAGTGATTCACCTACTGTTGCACTTGTGTACAGTATATGGTTGAGTGACAATAAAGGTATTTTATTTGATACATATATAAATATATTTAAATGCACTATGTATACTGTATGTATGCATATATATATATATATATCTATATACTGTATTTATTTTTTTATTTTTATTCTGGGGTGAAATGTGACCGATGTGTGATTACAAGTTTTGTAAAAAATAAGATTCACTGCAGAAAAACTCACTTTATTGCTAATTAATTAGTGTCTGATGGGAAAATAAGTTAAAATATACTGTAAATTAAAAAGTATTGTAAAGTAAGTTAAATTAATTGTGTGTTCATAAGTAACATTAATACAAAGTAAACAGTAAACACAATTTTGCAATCATGCAAATCTTATAAGATATATATTCTAGTTCACAGAGGATTTTTTATATATAGCCGTCATATAATGGGGTATAGATATTTATACATAGATCTACATCACGGGTCAGGATCTCAGCAGACGTAATGCACTGTGTAAAGGCTCTGCTCGAGTCTGCCTGCATAGCTGTGGTTTCTGATATATGTGCCTCCAGATTTGATTGGATTTCATTCAATTCAATCTTTCAGTCTCAGGCGAGTGGAGAAAAGCACTCAAAAACAACCTCAGACCGTGACCCAGATAATTTGATTGGAGATTCATGCATAAAATATGGATTTAGGTTGGTAGTTCAGATTTGTTTTCAACTTACCTTGTTCCAAGTGTGCTCGAGAAACCCTTAGTGTAAAAGAGTGTCGTCAGATTTTTTCCTTTTGCGTGCCACAAAGTAACAAATAAATTCACAATGCAATTTGCTGTTGAGATTACCTCTTGTATTGATAAATATTCACACTGACTTGACGTAGCATATACAGTATGTATGCTGTATATACAATATTGTTTGGGCTTGAAAATCAAAAAACTTTGGTTTTACCGTCAACCTTGAAAACATTTGTACACTTCATATAAAATGTATGAATTTTATTGCATTTGAAAACACAATATCAAATTTATTTTGAAGAACAATAACCTTTAACAAAACTACTTTATTCAGTACATCCACTAAAATTGACTTGATGTCAGCGAAAAACAAAGGTCTAAGAAAGTAAAGTTAGTTTTGTGAAAGCTCTAGTACTTGTTTGCAAGTGTCACATTGTGACATTTTCTCTAATGCAGTGACATTCATACATTTGTGGGTGTGGCTTACGTCTTCAAATACTTTTGGGGGTCTCTAGAGTCGTGTCACATGACCAGCGCATCGTTTCTAATGTGTAACAGTTTGATCCTCTTTAAACCTATATTTGATCAATGTCTGCACATTAAACGTTGAGTTGCTGCACAAAATGTGGAAACTGTAGAGATTTATAAAGGCCTCCTCATTTGCTTAAAGGTGAATTGTGTTGAATTTGACTTTCTCACATCTCAGTTTAATACGCAGAGTGGGAAAAGTAAGCAAGCCATTCGTAGGGTGATTTATGCCTGACGCAAGAGCATGTTTACGTAGAAAAAGTTGCCAAGTTTAATGTAAAAATGTGTGTTTTTGTGAGGTACATTTCTGTAATGACAAAACAGGTGAGAACCAAAATCTTATTTTAGTCTTCACTTCAACATTTAATATTAAAAAATATGTTTTTAAAAATGGAAAGTCTACAACTCTGAGAGAAATGTCCATCCAAATGAAAATAATATGAGGCATTTTGGAATTGGAAATAGCCAAAAAAAATCCTTAAATGGATTCCAGTGACATTACATCCATACGGTACAGAGATGTACGCCTCATAAGGGATTGCCTTGGGTAGGGTTCATCCCATCGTGTTGCCAATGAAGCGCGAGAGAGATGGAGAGAGAGAGTGAGAGATTAAGAGTGAGGCTCAGGGAGTTGGTCTGAAAGTGTTTTAAGATAAATTAAGATTCCTCCACTTGCTTTCTCCCTCCGGTGTGTTTGTAAACGGGCCACAGACGCTCGGACTAAAGAGCAAGTAATTCTAGCTGCAGGGGTCTTTTGTTCAGTAAGGGGGACACAGAGTAGAGAAGAGCCACTCGGCCGTTTAAGTGGCTGAAGAATCTGACAGAGATTGAAACAGACACAGCTTTTAACAAATGGAAACCGCACACCGCGTCCCGCCGGCTCTCTGGCAGGTAAAGGACAGCCGTTTGGAACACTTTGTTTCGAATGGCACGTATCATTTATGGAACAAATGCGATCAGGTACGACAGCAAAAAACAAACGCACAAAGTATGCCATGCATTTAAAATCCAAAGGTAAAAGCCACCGTTTGCTGGAACAGCACTTTCTAAAGTTTATAAAGAAATTGAAATCAAAAAACTTTGAAATCAGTGAGTCTTGAAAATATTTTCTTTAAAAATAAAACATGATCTAATCCATAATTGAAGGTTAATTACTTGTTTTTTGGTACATTTAATATGTGCCTGAGCTCTCATATCGAAGCAGACAAGAAGACTCTTCTTCTCACGTTGGTTTGGCAGTGGTTTTAAACCTCCTCGAGTGTCTCGCACATGCTTCGCACATTGTCTGCGAATCTCCCGCCGTTTCTTTCTTCATTTACACCTCGCGTGGCACTCAGCTGTCACTCTTACCTCTTTATGTAAAGCGCACTGCTCTACGTGAATGAAAATGCACTAAACAACATAAAGCTCGTCTGATATCTGGTTTCTCTTTTGTTTAATCTTCTCGCTAATACTTCGCCAAGATGAAAGGTGTTACGCTCAAAGCGACATCTCCCGGAATAGTCATGGCTCCGTCTCAGATACGCCCAGATGGAGCTTTGTTATTCCTTCTTAGTGAAGCGCTCTTTCTTCTTAGCTCGTAATGTGTAGACGATTGCCTCCAGAGCGTCTTGTCATCTTTCATTCTTGCGTTCATAATTTGTAATTATAAGCATCCATTTCACAAAATAAGTTGAAACTGGGTGAACTTGACTTTTACACGTGTTTGGGTTTGTCTCTTTTTGTGTCCTAGGAAACAATTTTTACTTTTTTGGTGTTCAGGTGATAGCTGATTGAAAATCTCGTTGTAATTGCAATTGGGGCAAATGGTTGGGTCCTGGTTAAAAGAGAACGGCTTTGTGTCTACATTTATACTTTTATATTTATACTGTACTTATACATTCCCAGGATCAAACATGTAATTCAAAGATTACTACAAGTGTTTAGTCGTTGATTTGACACCTTCTTTATTTTGGACTTTGACCTGGCTCATTGCTAGATGTTCCCTTCAGAGGTTGTCGATGTTGTTGTTATCAGGCGAGAATTGGCACCAGCATGTCAAGATAAGCGTAATGCTAACTAATCCATAACATGGTTGAGAATTGAGTGAGTGACCAACTAGAAAACTTATTGACTGTAAATCTGCCGTCACATGGATTACCTATAGCAGGCATGGCAAAAAGACAGCGTGACGTGAAATCCATATTCCTTAACTTTCCAGGATAACTGTTGAGTATTTGTCATAAGACACCTGTGGTCTTTTTAAACATGTCAATAGAAATGCATCACTCAAGCTTAAAACTGTTTAACACCTGTCAGTGAAAAGTTAATTCAATACTTTTTATTACAGCTTCTCTGTTTGTTGGGAGATATTCTGTCCATTTTAATTTACTTTAATTTATATTTATTTATTGTTGACATATACATATATAATAATTATTATAAAAATGATATTCACTATATATATATATATATATATATATATATTAAATAATATAAATTAATAAATTATATGTATATATATATAATTTAATGGATGAGTGTGTATAAAAAATCTATACAAAGTCGGCACACCAAAGCTCCAAAAATCTCAAAAGTTAAATCGACATTCACAAAACGTCTGATGTTTCGAGCACACATGGATTAGTTGATGAATGTTGATGGAGAGCACGTGTGCTAGAAATGTCACACGTTTTGTGAAAGTTGATTAAAACTTATTAAAACTACATTTTTAGAGCTATTGTGTGCTGACTTCTTATATATTTTTTGATACACACTCATCCATGATATTATATATATATATATATAATAAATATATATATATATATATATATATATTTACTGTATATAATTTTAATAATAAGTATTATATACATATATGTATATGTCAACATTAAATAAATATAAATTAAAAGAAAATTTGATTTTAGAAATGATTTGTGATATTAAATAAGAAAATACATTCAATATATGCTGTGTACAGTATGTATGCATATGTATGCATAAATAAATAAATATAGATAAAACATAAACATAAACATTTACACTGAAGCAGACCTGAGCAGAGGGCTCTTCATTTTTATTTTATAATTTTTTTGGTATGGAAGCAACAAACCAGAAATTCCAAACCACACAGAGCACAATGGCTATATATGTTATAAATGATGATTTTGTTTCCCCTTCATCAACATTGTGCAGTAAGTCCCAACAAGCTTATTTTCACCTACTTTTACAATAGCCTTCCATGTCTGGCGCTGCTTCTCTGACAGCAGCCTGTGACGGACAGATGGAGGGGCCACATATGGATCTTTCTCCGCTCTGTCGCGTCAGTCAGTGGCTTTAACAGATGACGGAATGAGCCTTCACTGACAGCCAGGTCACATGTTTGTAACTGGCCCAATCCAGCACATGAGAGTTAAACTTTCAGTGTCAGCAGTGTGTGTTCAGGGATGTTGTTGTGTTTGCATTCATCAGCATCTGTTAGATGTGTATTAAGGAGTCTTATTGGTTCGACTGCCTTGAGGCAAATTGATATGTTCAATGAAGTGTCGGCAAGGGGACTTTTTATATTTTTTAAGAGTGACGCCGCCAAAGACATATTGAGGTTATAAAATAAGTGCAAGGAGAGAGAGATGTGTTTTTATTAGTGGGGTTTGCCAGCGCAGCCATCGCCATTACCATTGCTTACACTTAAGGATCTCGGATATTTGAGCCTTGAAAAAAAAAACTGTACATGACTTATTTCTCTGTTGAACACAAAAGAAGATATTTTTAGAAATGTGTCAGTGGTTTGGTGTTTATACTGTGGAAGTCAATGCAGGACCTTTTTTAGCTACCAACGTTCTTCAAAAATCTTATTTTGACACCAACCAAATGTTTTCCAGCACCGAGACATATAATACATCACTATACTATTTGATTTTATTTTTAGCATTGGGATGGAAACATATACCGTGGCGTTATCTCTCCTCTCAAGGTCCTGTGCCATGTGTCCATTAATTCTACACGTCTGCTGCGATAGTACACAAGGACAGCAGATCTAATCAAAACAAGTGGAGGTTGTAAACGCTCTCGCAGAAGCACATGGTGGCATCTGTCTCCCTGTCTCGTAGCTCTAAACTTCCACGCAGGATTCGCGCCGAAATCTGCCGACTAATTAACACCTGTCACACCGCACGTGGCATTTGGAGGATGAAGCTGAGATTTCTATCATAACAACAGACATTGCAAAGGCAGCCACGAATGCCTACGACTTCCTGAAGAATACAATAGAGAAATGCTTACATGGTATTCTGTATACTTGCTTACCATGGGATTTACAGGGTGAAGAAAGAATTGTAGTGCTTACTGATAATACTGATATTGATACTGAAAATGTGCACCTTGAATTGCTTTGGGTGTGAGTTGCTTCCAAATGCATAAATGTAAATATCAACATGGTATTACCACAGTACATTAAGTAGAACAGAATCATTTTTGGATTGCACTATTCCGATGTGAACAGTGTATTCCATCTTTGATTAATTCCTTTAAGTGTGTTGTACGATATCCTAGTGCATCAGATTTAAAAAGGTACATTCTGTTAGATAAACACATGTTTTCGGTAGATAAAGCATTATAAATGTAGTAATGCGTTGTGTAGAACTTTGTGGCTTATGAAATATAGCAAAGATTTATGCATTTATGAGTTTTAGACTCATTTTGTAGTATTACAGAAATATTACTCAAGATGAATGTTTAAAGGTACAAAACAAAAATGTTAATTATTTAATCATTTATGAACTGGACACAAACAAATATTTGTATTTATATTTCGTCATTTTATGTGGGTTAATGAACTTCTTAATTTGTAATTTGAGTCATTTTTCTGAGGATACATATCTTATGTCTTCAGAGATGTATAAAGAGCTTACATAATGAAGCGTTATGATTTTATTACCTTAGAATGAGCTATTTCTATCTACATAGAAATGCACAAACCGCTCTACAGAGCATGTTTCATAAATATGTTATCTACTTTAGCAAAGAAGTGAAAATGTGAAAACATCTTAGTCCATTTTAGCCACCGTAGTGCCTGGAAGGGGAGGGGTGGAGTGAGCCATTGGTTGTAATTCACAACATGACCTCTAGATGCTGCTAAAGTTCATACGCATTACTTTAAGTGAAACGATGCGTAACACTTAATAAAAAAACCTCTAATATTTTGAGCTAATTTAGCGAGTGAGTTAAATAAAAAATATTTGTTCTTCTTTTGGGTGAACTTTTTGTTTAAACGACCTACTGCATCGGTTACTTCACATGGCAAGATAAAGAAAAAACGATCTCTGTGTTTTATCCTCAGCATTGCGTTTCCCTCACTACCATTAAAATATTGTTCTGTAATGAACTGCGTCTTCATGTCCCGCACCTTGTGATGAACGTAACCTGCTCTACGTTATGTTGCAATTACTAAGATCACTGTAGCTTGACAAAAGCAATGTTCCTCAATATAATATCATTCTGACGTTTAATTAAAACGCTAACTCTCTCTTCTTCTTTCAGGAAACCAAAATCAACTGTGTGAGACTAGCTACCAAAGGTATGAGAATGGTTTCACTTATTTTGAGCTTGTACGAACCACACGTTTGACTGTTACGAGTTATTTAATATGATCATTATTTGTATTGGTCGTGCTTCGGGAAAGCTAATTGGTTCAGTTGACATTTCGGTCGTTCAGTCTAATGAAATTGAGTCACAACTGAAGTCCCCGTAGCCTAAGACACCGAAAACCAATTCATGTTTCGGTTGGAATTAAGCAGGCCTCACCGATGGATTATTAAAGTGATATTTGCCTCCGCATCCTTAGAGACCTTTGGTTATATTGTGGAACCCATTACTTAAAATGATGAAGGACAAAGGCATTTCATTTAATGTGTACAGTCTGAAATACCTTAACAGTAATATCAGACTGAGATTGAAAACCCGTTTTATTTTACCTGCATGATTATTTGCCTCCGGCCAACAGTTCTGTTCAATTTATTTTGCTCCATTTCATTCCCCCTCCCACTGTAGAAGATCCTTTTACATAATCACATCCAGATATAGAGTAATCACAAGAGACGTTCTATTATTTAATGGACATCACAAAGTAATAGGCACTATGGCCATTCAGCGCTGCAGAGACATCACATATTTGATTTTACATTCTCATTTTTTCTTTTCCCTCTGGCTTTTATCCATCTTATTCAATAAGCTTCTGCACACACCTGTTTGTTTGTTTGCTTGCTTATTTTGCTGAACTCATTTCGTTTCGCTCCATGTCAGCCTTTTTTGCTTTTGTCATGCCCTGTTTTCCTTTCATATCCCAGGTAGTTCGTCCTAAGTTGGGTTCTTGTTATGACTGTCAAACAACCAATTACTTTTATGTTTCTGCTTTAGGAAGACATGCTTTGTGATACGAACGTTGAGGGTTTATTCTTTGTTTACGTCTTTTCTTGCCTTTACATTGTTCTTTTTTATAGGTTTAGATTGAGGGGCGAATTCACTAAATGGGTGTGTCTCATTTGAGATCAACCGGCATTGTAGTTTAACCATGTGACATGCATTAGCCCCGTTTGATGTTTTCAACACAAGCGCGCTAAATATTTTTAGATTACGCTTACACAACTAGCGCTATTTAAGAGATTTATTTACTTGTGTATATTTTGATTGTTCGTTGAATGTCCATTCAGATGTCTTGGTTGCTAAGAAGTATGCACTATTTGTCAGCATTCTTCGCAACCAAAACAACAGTTATCGAATTGTGTCGCTGATGCAAATGAGCTAAATTTATGTATCAAATTGTCTGCTAACGGCGCAGACGGCGCATTCTTATAAATGATGTGCAAATCATTCTTAGTGAATTCCCCCTCGTGCATTTGGGAAGCATTTCTCTTATTTTTTCAGTTGGAATAGAATTGCAAAGCAACATTTATAAAGGCTTCGAAACTTGGAAAGATGAAAGATAAAGGAATGACTTTCCTATGAAACATTTTTTTTATAACTTTCCTTTAACTCTCATATCTTCCCTGTCAGTTCCACCTGATAATTCTGGAATCAAATTAATTCTCCCTTGCGTAATAACCTCTCGACTCATGACATACAGTATCTGTTTCCCAAATGTATCCAACGATTATCAGTTTCCTTTCCAGCCAAATGTTACTCGCTCAGAGAATCGATGATCGAGATGAAAGCATAAATCTTTAGACTATTTTTTTCTTTCCTTCTTTTCTCTCATGCATGCCGGCCTGGAACTTAAAACCTTGTCTTAGTGGTAATAGGTAGGGGACAAAATACCACGCCCTACATTCTTGTAATTCCCAGTGAAGGTGAATATTTTACCATAGTCAAATTTTGCTTTCTTTTTTGTTCATTTCATTCACATACCCCGCGCTGTTGTTCGCCTCACTCCTTTTTTCGTTTTGCTTTCGGATCTTGTTTCTTTTTTTCTGCTTCTCTCCATTAACATCTTAATGCATTATTTTGCATGCCTGGTCCACTAAAAGTCTAGTTGGTTTTCATTGACCTCATTGACACTGCTGTAACGGAGACCCTGAGAATGTGCAAGTGCCACCCACGTTTCTCGATTGACCGTTTTATGTCAATTAAGAACAGAAAGCCTCTTTCTACTGTGCTTTTGCTCATGATCTTGTTAGGCTCTGAGAAACTGAATCCATGATCCAACGATAGTTCTTATTCAGGGAAATAATACCTACCCACAAATCTAAATGTTTCAGTAGGTGATTCGTAATTTTGATTTTTTCCGAAATGATTCCAATGTGATTGTTCAATTCGGCCATTGAAAGTGGTACATTGATATTGAAGAAGAATGTGATGACTTTCTACGAATGTGATATGCAATACTGTATATGATCTGATAATCCAACACAATCTTACCGCAAAAACGTGACCATTTTACGATATGGCTAATTTGGGCTAATTTATATGAATTCGTACAATCTCATTGGTACAGTTTGGAATGATTTGTTTTTGCCCCAGTGACGTTAGCTTTAGGGGCTTCAGTATTGCTTATTTACTACGTTTAGTACGATTCACAACGTGCAAATTTATACAAATCATCCACCTCATAAAATAGTTGCGAATTCCTGTGAGTTCAGGTTGGATCAACCTTAAACTTAGTAAAAATCAATTTAAATTTAATAGAATGAAACATAAATATTTAAATATAAAATAAAATAGATTTTAAATGGATAAGCTATATAACCAACATACATATTTCAAATTCTTTCTGAAAAATATGCTTTGACTATATAACCTTTTGAGATATCAAAATAATGCAGTTATTGCAAACCATTATTTCTATCATATTTTGCGGTCCTAATTTACACAGTTTTCTTTTAATATTGTTTTGAAATGAACCGACATTGTAAATACAGCGATTCATGATATTTAGCTATAAACTCTCTAAAATAGACACGCTTTGGCTATAAATGAAGGTATTTTAGGCTGTTACTTATCAGATATCAATAAGAGCTTAATAATATTCTGAGCAAAATGTGGAAAAGAGAGATACAACTCCACCCTTACATATGCCAGTGACCGCTTCACCTGACATGACCCCAGTCATACACTCTGACCTTCCAGCCTAACCTCTGTTTGTGTGTATGTGTCTATGTGTGTTGGTCAGCATGTGTTATTGTTCCTGCTCATTTAATACATGTATATGTGGGAAAATTGAGTGTGTGATCTAACTATCTATCTATCTATCTATCTATCTATCTATCTATCTATCTATCTATCTATCTATCTATCTATCTATCTATCTATCTATCTATCTATCTATCTATCTATCTATCTATCTATCTATCATCTATCTATCTATCTATCTATCTATCTATCTATCTATCTATCTATCTATCTATCTATCTATCTATCTATCTATCTATCTATCTATCTATCTATCTATCTATCTATCTATCTATCTATCTATCATCTATCTCTCTCTCTCTCTCTCTCTCTTTCGCACACACACTTGCACAAACACACACGCAGGTGTCTATACACGCAGTGCAGTTCGGTCAAACACGTCTCATTGCTTCTTCATTTCCCTGTAAGATCAAATACAATATGTTAAATCGCCCTGACTGAAATTACAAATTGCTTGCACTAAAATAGCTCAATGTTTTGAAGGTTCCTGCTGGATACATTGTGCAGGAGATACGGTTTAGCTCTGGTAGCGTTATGATGCTTATTGAACAGATTTAGACAGAAGCTGTGGTCATTATTCTTGAAGCTGTTTTTATTATTCTTATGTTTTGACATTTGGTTATAAGGAGGCATAATAGCATAGTCAGTATTAAATCTGAGAGAACTTCAAAATGTATCTTGGTTGTCAGATATAAGTAGATCATGACCGTAGTTAATGTGATGAACTATTTACAGTACATCAACAAATCACCTTGTTCATTATATTAGTAATTGCAGAAATTAGCGAAAAGAAGTAAAACTAACTCTGACTGGAATCATTTGTTGGCTTAGTTTGATATTTTGTAACTTATGCAGTAGCATTACGCAAATACATTTCAGAGACACTAACAGGGACTGTGTGATAGAAAGACCAAAACAAAACAGTATTTACTGCATCTCTGTGAAGTTTCAAAACCTTTTTTGTCTAAAAATATGATGCATTGTGCAAGCAGACTGTGAGATTGAAATCAATTGCGAGTTTACATAGATCTCTTTGTTTTTTGGTGTCTCAATCTAAAATGTGAGTAAATGCTTTATACCAGTATTGTTTAATAGCAATGCTTTCGTATTCATACAGAACCCAAACAAAATTGATTTTAAACTAACTGCCATAGTTCACTGTTTAACTTTGAATCTGGCCATGACTTTTAGCATCATGTGTCGTTTACATGACAGTGTGATCTTAATCCAGATCCATTTCAAATTGTAATCCTGTTAAATTAACCCAACTACGCTGCTATAATCTCAGCGACTGCCCAACAATAGTGATATCTGTCTCTGGCACAAATGCCATCGCCCTCCATAAACCCTTGCATAATCCCATGGCCCACAGACTGGCTTAAAATAAAGTTTGATACAGCGGTAGCTTTTCTGATGAAAGACTTGCTGAATGATGCCAATTAAAACGCCCACCCGTTTATGATAGGGATTAGATTTGAATATTATGAGCTTTATTAATAATTCCTTTTTGGTACTTTGGTTTTACCTCTTCAAATGGTTTGCATATTGACATTTTTATGGAGCAGTGGCTTGTGGGTAAGTGGAACTTTATGACAGTGGCTTCTAATCAGGGATGGATGTTTGCATTTTCTTACCGTTTCTGAATCTTCTTATCTTAAGATGTCTTAAGGATGTTGTAGCAGTGAAAACACACATAGCGTAGGACTGTTTGGAAACGCCAAACGAACGTGTTTCGCAAGCGTGTCATAAAAGTTGGGAAAATGAGCCAATCTTTGGTTAGGATATTGGAAATGATGTCATGTTTGGAGAATAGTGTTGGCAAGTATAATTTTAGAAATAGTTTGAACAGCCTGTTTGAGTCTGTTTGTGTGTGTATCATGAACTGTTAAACCCAATCAGATTTGACCAGACTGAGGATATAGAGTTCAGTTACCGCGCTGTTAGAAACAAAGAACAGTATATTTCCCCGTCCACATAAACCATACACATCCCAAAAATCCTCCTACAGAAAGCTTTGGATGAAGCTAAAGTGTGTTTGGGTGGAAAATCCCTCACAGAAAAGAAAGTAGCTGCAATCTTCGAACATATCGGTTGAGTTTACTTTCAGAGGTCAAATGCAGCTGAAGTTGTGATTTTGTGTCTCAGAAAGATGTACTGTTTCATTTTTATGGTTATTTGGAGACTTTTTTAGGAAATATTAGCAGTGTCGGGGAAAGTTTAACTGAACTTCTCCGAAATAAATTAAGTTACCAAATTAACTTTGTTAGTAATATGCAGACTAGTACAATTTACCATAAAGCCATTAAGTGTCTGTTAATGGGGTGTTTTGGGTCCATTCATTCCCAAGATTGATGACTACAACTCAAAAGTTAAAAAAATGTCTTTAAATTAAAGGAAAATACAGGAGTTCACAGCACAACTTTAACTTGAACCCATAGAGCACGTTTCATATCTCCTTCAGGGCAGAAGCAAAAACATGATGACTTCTTAGTCCTGTGTCAGCCTCCATAGTGCTTTGAAGCCGTTGGTTGCAATACGCTACCTCACCACTAGAATACATTTCATACACTAGACCTTGAAAATTTGAAACCGCAGCGTTAAAATTATCAATAAACATAAAGGTATTTTCTTGAGTTTGCTATAATATTTATTGCTATAGTTACTTTATAGCTTTATAACTTTATAGTTATAATTTTTGGTGTGAACGGGCCATTAGTTTTTTTTTCAAATGCTTGAGATTCAGGATTGCTGGTGTAGCTTTGTCTTCTGTTTTAGATTGGGTTCACATAAATACAGTTAAAAAAATGACAATTTTTTAATCTTCTCACGCTTATAAAGAACCTCACATTTGGAGGAATTAAAAAATAAATACACATGAAAGCGAGCCACCCCCACACTTGTAAACATAGATCAATGCATTAATACTCTACTGATCGTCAAAGGTTTCGCGCTGGCACAAGCACTCGTTGAAAGAGAAGGAAATTTCAATGTAACACAATTGTTTCATCTTTGGAGAAGGCAAATGCACGCTTTGAGATTTGTGCATAGGTATTTTAGGCAGCCATTCATTTCTGTCTTTTTAACGCGCTACAGCCTTTCATTTTGGATGTGATATCAGGATTTATGTCGATTATTATGCGTTGGAAAATGTTTCATTTAAGTTCGCCTTTTAAAAAGCCACATGAAAACGTCAACCCGATGATCACAATCTTCAGCTGTGAATTTATGGCATCAACTGCAGCAGCTGATGTTCTTTCTTAGAAATAATGGCAATTTCACAGTAGAATTACACACCTGATGAGGGCAGATGAGCTGTTCGCTGCCGCGACACGCTATCTGCACAGCATTTTCTAAGCGTCATGCATGGCTGTACAGGTTTTATACAGAAACCATTATAATAACAATAGACCTGCGAGTTGTTGTGCATGCAAGTATTTAGCCCCCGTGCATACACAAACACGCACACGATTGCCCTGCATGATTTTATCCTCATCCCTTTACAAATCTTTGTTTGGCTAATCATTCTTGTCTCTATATTTTGCCTGCATTTATTTGTCTTACCGTTCACCTGCATCCTCACGAGAGCACTTTCTAACCCAGAATCCATAGGCCCAAAATGTTTCATTTCACCATAGTGATGCAATATTTGAAAGCTCCTTTAGGTCTCTTTGTCTCTTTGTGTGTTGCCTGCGAATTAATACCATTCAGCAAATGATTCCCCTTTGCCATAGACCCACACATATTAATTATGTCACTTGTGCGTTTGTTTTGTCTGTATTTTAATGCTTTTGATTGATTTGCTTTTAATTGCGTGTTTGTGCGTTTGTCTTTTAAGTCTTTGGAGTTCTGATGAGACTTTAGGTTTGGATGGATGTTTATGTGTGATGTTTGGGTGCGTGTGAGATTGAGATGTGTTGTGTTTTCTTTTAATCCATATCACTGTAGAGCATTTCTCGGCAGCACTTGTCTTAGTTAAAAGCTCCTCTCTCTTCTTTGTGATGTACTTGTTGCTTCAAAGGTGCATCTACCCAGAATTCCAATGACACAGAGCCTGAAAAACAGGTGGATAGCACAGTGAAGATGGCAGGTGTCATTGCTGGAATCCTTATGTTCGTCATCATTCTTCTGGGCGTTCTCCTCACCTTCAAACGCAGGTATGGCTCACACACACATAATTCTAATTAAAAAATAATCATAAATTACAAATACAAAAAATAGTTATATTAAAACAAGGTAGTTCAAAAGATTCCATGTGACATATTTTTGTAGATTCTGATGGTGTCAGTTAGCGTTGCACTAGACTTACTCAGCTTTTGTCTCCTGGTGAAACATGCACACTGGCTTTCTTTCATTGCATCACTTCCTGTCACCAATTTTACCGCCCACCCCCCTTCTCAACACATCTCTTTCTCACACTTTTGTTTTCTGAATCAAGCCAACAGCACACCTCTCATGTCATTCTTTTTACACGAATCCGCCACTGCCCATAATGTCTCCTGCTTTATAACCCTGATCTATGATCTCTGTTTTTTGTTTCTTATTGGCCGTATTGTCTGTGTCTGTTCAACAGGATGTGTTCATAGTGAATTCCCAATACTACTTGGCTTAAATGTGCACCAAAAAGAGTTTGAATCATTTAAAACAAAAATAATCTGTTACTATAAATTTTGCGATTCCTAACTTTTTCACTCCGATGATGAAGCTGATGATGAGTATGCATTATAGCGTAAAGTTCCAAGGACAATAACTATAAAGTAGAGATGCACCGATACTAAATCTCTCCACCATTATTAGAATGATAACTGCAGATACCAATTTTCAAGATTAAATGAATATTTCGTAACGTTCGTAATGATATTTATTCATTTAATGACTATTAATATTACATTTCTTAACGTTTCTATATACAGAACACAAATTCATTGCATTTTTCCTTTCCTCTTTTGATTGACAGGATAAATCGGCCCCCCTACTCGGCTGTTTTTAAACTATCAGCTAATAGTGTTAAAATCTTTATTTTATCAACCGATACCGATTTTCGGCCGATATATCGGTGCATACTTCAAAGATTACAATAATAAAAACTGTCCACACCAATGGCAGATTAAGTTGTGTTAGTTTCAATGCTGCAGTTTCACACTTTGAATGTGCCGGCCCTTCAAATTTGAATGAATTTTGAAATTTGGCTGTCAATGATATCATTCTTCTGTATTTAAGCTGGGATCGAACCCACAACCTTGCTCTTACCAATGAGGTACAGGAAAGCAGGAAAGTCCTTCCTTATAGATTGAATTCAAGTTTGTTTAAAAAATCAAATTTGCTCACAATAGCAAGGTTATAACCGAATGTTCGTTCGAGTTTGAGGCACATTGCCCATGTGAGCCCGAGCCGGAAGTACAATAGCTTTTTAATCAATAAGCTCTATAATTACTATGAATTGTAAAAGAGAGCTTGTCAGCACCATTGTTAATGTCTTAATGCTATCTGGAATAGGGTGAATTGAAGCATAATGACATATGTCGCTATTAAAAGAACAGAAATCAATAGGTTAGCCGTGAATAGTCTGGCTAGGTGTTTATCTTCCACAATCTGTGGCACTGAGGCACTTCTGGTATTTAAAGGGCAGAAACTTGAAGCAGGCTCCACTCTTATATACGGGAATAATAGCTTTTGCCTTTTTTCTCTTTAATTTCTCTGTTGCTTTCTTGAGACATAAATTATAGGCGGATACTGTACAGTAGTTCCACAAGTCTGTGTTCTCAAATAGCTCCTGTGTAAAAAATGTTGAAAGTTTACTTTTACTTGGAGTTGAATGGCATTCAGTATTCTGTTCCAGAATCACAGCAAAGTGTTTTGTTGTCTCCATTGTATGTTTGATAATCAATATGTTTTGAATGATTTGCTCTACATGGTAAATTCGTCTGTGAATGCAGGAGAGACCCAACTAGAGTTTAGTTATTATAGAAAACACATCATGGAACATGAGGTATCTTTCAAAACATGTATTTCAAAGCACCGTTTTATGCGTACCATTGCTTTGAATCTTGTGTAGTTAGAAAGTTTACTAGGGTTTGGGATGTAGTATTTAAGAATTCTCTAGACTTTAAAAAAGTAATGTACAAATGTAGATTTTGCACACAAGACAACCCGCCCTGTATTCAGAGAATAAGCAAAAATGGCTTGTCTTTTAACTTTGTTCATTTATATTTTAGCCGGTGACACCAATGGTTAAGTCAGACGATGATGTCTCATGAATTTCAGCGTTTTACATGTTTTTACGTCAGCATGAATTATTTGTATGGCATAAAATGCACGTTGGCTCACATGCTTTGCTTATTCATCTGTTGGAGTTTCTGTAAAGCATGTTTTTGAAAGGCAGGAGAGATGGAGTTCATTTTTAAATGAATAACACAGGGATGAATGGAGTGGACAGGCTGGGTCTAATGGCAAATTGATGTTTTACTTCTTGGTAATAAAAAGTCCCTGCAGGCATCTTTGACCAAGTCTGGGATAGATTCAGATTAATAATGTATGACTCATATATCTTTTAAAAGTTGGAATTGTGGCATTTGGTCGTCTTCGTTTTCCACGGGAGATTTGGCTCTGTTGATGTTTGATTTGGACACCTGAATATTCTTATCCCGAAAGGATTTTGTAGCATCGATGGTGTTATTTTATTTTTCTCTGTGATGTCTGTTATGTACAAGAAGATATATTTGACCCTAAAAATTTAAAAAATATGTGTCTTGAAACCTGTCAAAAGTTTTGCCATTATTGGCATTAAATACAAAATAAAAGTACAAATTCTTTAAGGAAATATGTGCAATATATATTATAGAACTTCTAAGTGTACTTTTATTTTGTATTTACTTTTTAACTTTTGATGTTTTCTGCGGTTACCAGTATTTAAATAAAAATGAGATTTACATATTCGAACAAAGTAAGCAGGTTTAAATCTTAAATAAATTTATGATATTCTTAACACTTACCCGAACTGAAAATGGCTAGCTTATATTGTCTGTTGTAGGCTATTAAGGTGGAATAGGAAGAAATTAACATGAAAATAATAAAATAAACATATTGTGAGATTTGTTTTCTAATACTTAAAAATAAAATGCTTAAGAAGAGAAAAGATGCTTAGCTGTCATTAAAGATATGCAAAAATTCACATCTCAAATGCTATATTTTCTTAGAGCAAAAATATTATTTTGGTTTATTTTTCAATTGTTGTTTTTATTACTTTTTTATTTTATTTTATTAAATTTCAAATAGGACACAGGCCATTTTCATGTTTGTTTTTATGGCAGATTCATTCACCTCCTAAATGTGTTTTTTAAAGCAAGCCTCACAATAATGTCAGATTTGATTTGAAATTGGCAAATACAGTAACTGAAGACATTTCTGACGGCAATGTTTTAACCCATATCATACATTATGACCTGTAATATTAACCTTCAGTTTTATAGCTCTTAATGTGATTCACTGACACATTTGTCTGGAACATTTTCATCTCAACATTCACCTGCTCATTCAAGCTTCTCCATTTCTGCTAGTGTAAGATGAGTTCAGATGAGATGCATGCGGCGCAGTATACATTTACTGACCACGGGAAAGATGCTCTATTATAAACTGATGCTATAAAGGTGATGGTTTGTATGTGTGCGCGTGTGTGTGTATTAACCTGTAGACTCATACCCTGTCTTTATTCCTCTCCTCTGCACTGCGTCTGCTAGAGAAATCCACACCTGGAGAACTCTAAGTGTGGGGTATTGTATGTTTAATTCTAGCCACAGTACACATTCACCGCCTGTTTGCGCACCATTTTGCTTTATTATTTGATCCCATTTGTCACATCTTTTTACGCTTTATTCATTTTTAGTTTCTTTGTCATTTACAATTTGGCACATGCACTGAAGTTTGTGTTAGTTGTTATACCCAAGCTTTGTTCCAAAATCCATTGAGCTACATCGAAGCCTCCTCAGCAACCTCCTTACGTCCCATTAAAGGGATAGTTCACCCAAAAATGGTCACCATTTTCTCCCCCTCTTGTCATTTCAAACCTGTATGACTTTCTTTCTTGTGTAGAAGAATGTTACCGGCACCCTTTCCCTTGTATTGGTTTTGTGTGCATACAATAGATGTGAATGGGAGCCAGCGCTGTTCCGTTACCAACTTTCTTCGATTTTGTTCTGTAAAAGAATGAAAGTCTTACAGGTTTCAAATGACATGAGGGTAAGTAAATAATGACCTGAACTGGATTTTTGAACCATCCCTTTAACCTCACGAGTGACTGATTTGGAGCACCCTACATAGGCAGCATCAACACACTATGCAAACAGTGCACATTACAAGAACGTGAGAGATACATCCAATGCTACCTTAGAATCTGGCATCTTTTAAGGTGGCAAATGTTGGGTGCATATGATATCTTACAATGCTTATTACTAGGTAGCTCATTTGTTTTTGGAACACTGCAAAATATTGTTTAATTTTGTGTGAAACTTTCGCTATTAATGTGGCCTGTGTTTGATTCTTTTCCTCCTGCTTTTTCCGTTCTCATTTTATTTGCTTGCTATGCATTGTCGCCGTAAAATGTTAGCAATATCTCTGCAGTGATTTGTGCCGGGAACTTCAAGGACGGTTCAAATGTCAACAAATTACCATATTAAAATAAGTTTAATTTCCACAGCGAGTCCCATAGCCTGTTAGATCACCTTCTCATAAATAGCATTAACATGTGTCCCATGGTGCAACAATTACAGTGAAAAGGGCACTTCATGCGCTCTAGTTCACTCAAAGAGCAGCTTCAGATGACACTGCCGCAATCCAGGCTAGCTGGTAATTATTCCTCTGAAATGCTGTCACAACCCGGACCTGTGTGCCGTTAAGCTAATATGTTGTGTTCACGAAGCAAAGCCCGATTACTCCCACGCCGTGCCACCTACAAGTCACACGGTATAGTGGATTTAGCTTGAAGCTCGGAGGTTGCCAGTTCTTTTCTAACAAAATCCACACGACTGCTTTTTTGTGACATTACAGAGAAAACATTATAGAAGAGGTGCTAAAGGTAGTTTGGCTTGGATTACAGAGGGCAGAAAGTAACAGGCGAATGACTTTATGGTTTTTGGCAATTTAGTTCATGTTGGAATTATATAGCCAGTAAAGTGGCTCTTGAGATTCAGGGCTTTGAACCAAAAACCTGCATTTCTGGCTGGTTTATTTGGTAGGCCTATTAAATAAGATGTTCTAATGCTACAAGAAGAGAGTTGTAAAAACAGGTCTCTCTGAAAATGCTTAAATCAAACGCTCTAAACAATGCTGGGTTATTTTCAACCCGGCGTTGATTCAAAAAGGTACAAACCCAACCGTTGGGTTAAACTATCCCAGAAAATGGTTATATTAGAAAACAACCTAGCATTTTGAGTTGAATCCACCCAGCATAGGTTGGGTTCATCCATTTTTGTCCCAATACGGGGTTGAAAATAACATTTAAATTTACATTTACATATAGGCATTTGGCAGACACTTTTATCCAAAGCGACTTACATTGGTTTTATCCTATACATTTTACATAGGTATTTGCAATCCCCTGGGATCGAACCCACAACCTTGCGTTGTTAACGCTATGCTCTTACCACTGAGCTACCATTCACCGAAAGTACTACTCACTTACACATTTACTAGTTGTAGATTATAAACAGTTGTGGTATTTTTATATCTGTTATGATTGGCTAATCTTTCAGCATGCGATATCAATAATATTATCTACTCACAGGTTGCAGGTTTTCTGAGTCAATATAACTTGGACTGTCACACACTTCGGTAACAGCTAAAGTTATTGACTTCCAAGTTTCTGAACACAGAATAGGAATGTGTACATGTGTGCAGATGTGCACACATACATTATTGTAGATGTATGGAAGCGTGACCCTGCACTTGTCACATGGAGTGTGTCTGGCACATGTACTGTATGCTTTAGATCAGTCGATGGTTCTCTGCTTATAAATAAAGCAATTTGAAATAAATAATAGATGATCGGAGAGTGATGTGATAGCATAAAACACAATAGGGTTGTACTGGTCTCGCATGGCCACACCTTTAGACTGATAGATTGTCGAGACTTCATTGCAGCTTTCATTGTGAAAGGACCATCCAAGACTGTTTGGAGGAGTACAAATGTAAATTCAATGGAATTCAATGGCGTCATGGAAACCTGTAGACTTGAGATGACGCTATAAAACTACTGAAATGTTTCCAATTTTGTGTGTTGTGTGGGTCAGACATTCGGTTAACAGTCTGTGGGTGTGATGTTTAAGGCTGAAAAGTACAGAAAGTAGAAAGTTTTAAGGAAATATCATGGATGTAAATATGGTAATATTTCGGACCATGCTACATGCAATATTTTGCTTTTTACAATTATTTTTTTATTTGAGATTATATTGTTTATTGTTGTATTTTGAATATTTGTGTAGTTTAGCCACACATACAAAATGTGTAGGGGTAAAGTAAAATGATTGGTAAGTTTATGTTGTTGTTGTAAAAAGTGTTTAGTTTACTGTCTTCAAATCTAAGATTAATATATGCAAATTTGTGTTAAGTTTAGCATTTAGTAACTATAATTAGAAAAAAAATGGTAAATCAACATTTAGATAGCTAGTTAAATTTGCGTCTCCGTGTGTTTTCTGTATGCATTTAAGTCTGAACTAAAAGCTACTATGCTTTTTTAATAGTCATTAACTAAGTTGTCTCAAGGATTTGTCAATTTGGTAAACCGAACTCAAGTTTCGAAAAACCTAATAATTCCAAAGCACTTATTTTGCCCTCATCTTGCTCCCACCTCGTAAAGTGGCTGCACAAACTCATAGCATGCATAACATCACAAAGAAACACACTTTCTCCTCACGCCAGGAGCTCGTTTTGTTTCAGGAATGATGATAAATCACGGACAGCCCCAAAAATAATAAAAGGGCCACTTATGCCGCGAGCTCCTCGCAGTTCTACTCTATTAATATTTATGGCCACCTTCGCTCGCCGCAGCGCTCTTCACTTCACTCTCTTTTATTAATATCATCAGAACAATGTCAGCAGGCCGCTTTAAAGGGCCATTGAGATGAAATGGCTAAAGATGGATGCGCCCGCTGCATATGCATGCCGACTGTACGCATCTGTTTCAGCACTGTCAGGCGCTTGCAAAGCACATTCGCCATAACGGTCCGAATCCCAACTGTGTTTTTATTGCCTACAGAGAAGTCACAGGGTCATTAATTATATATATACTTCAGTGCTGCTTTAGCGATAAAGTGAGCAGATTCGCAGCCATTACTCGCTTTTATAAAACAGGAAATATGTGACTTGATGCAGCACAGTGTGCAAGTGAATAACTCAGACTGATGCGAGATTACTGTAGCATGTTGTGTCGCTGTAAAGGTTTGTGAAAAGTTACATATTTAAAAAACATACATTAATATTTTTGCTGGCTTAATTTTGTTCAGTGGCTTCACATGTAATTTTACCTTAGTATTTTTTATTTTTAATAAGATTTGTTTAACATTAGTTAGCATAACAGTTAGCATAAAGACTTACCTTACTAAATAGTTAGCATAAACATTTACTTTTTTAAATTACATTGATTTCTTAACATTACTTCAACTTTTTTACATAACTAAATAGCTTAAAACTAGTGGTGGGCCGTTAACGGCGTTAACGCCGTTAACGCAGTGAGACTATTATCGCGCGTTAAAAAAAATGTCGCCGTTAATCTATTCTCAAAGTTGGGTTGGGAGCTGGGTCTATACTACGCAAGCTATGATGACTTTCACCTTGATATTTTAGCGCGGATGTATACCAGCTTAACTGCACTGTACGGAGCGAGAACGAGATTTTTCAACTCGCGTGATTCGCGTCATTCGCGGAAGCAGAAGCCGCCTCATCATCTCATAACCAGGGCTTCATTCGCGCGATTCGCGCAGCAAGTAGGTCTATTGGCTCTTTACATTAACATATAAATCACTCGCGCTTGACACGCCATTCGCGTTTGGTCTGAACACAACATAACGTTACAGTGAAATTACCGCATCAAACGTGACGTGCTAACATGGATGCAGCTATGAAGCCGCTGGGTTTGCTTCAGGGAATATTATTTTTTAAGAAGCTTCCCAATAGAAACATCGACAAGACTAAGGTTGTTTGCACCTTGTGCAATGCGGAATTGGTTTAAAAAAAAACACTTTCTCTCAACAGGTAGTGGTCTAGCTTTAGTTGAAACCAGTAACTTTGTATTGAGATCTAATGTATTATGGCTCCTGTATGACATATCGCTTGTTGCTCCCTCACTCTTTGTAAGTTGCTTTGGATAAAAGCGTCTGCTAAATGACTAAATGTAAATGTACTTTAGGAGCTCTTCCAGTCTCAAGTACCACCTAAACGCAAATCATCCCTTAGCTAATGCGGAAGTAAACACAAGTTCATCTTATTGAACATAATTTAATTTTCATCACCAATTATCCTAGTAGAACAGCTTTCTCAAGCAGTTTGTGATGCATTTTGGAAACAGGAGATGAGCCCCTGGTCTAATGCGCCACCTGGCTTGAGAAACCCGTTCTCAAAGACTTACTTTTAGTCATTATTTGGGTAGCACACATATTCTGAATGCCTTCGGCAGAATTCAAATGAGCCATTTTAATCTAGATTAATCTAGATTAATCTTGGAATTAATCTAGATTAATCTTTGAATTAATCTAGATTAATCTAGATTAAAAAAATTAATCTATGCCCACCACTACTTAAAACATGTATTTATTTAATCAAATATTATAAATTACATTTTTATTTCAAATACAATTTTTATAAACATCATCCTACGTAAGAAGTTTCAGCCATCGTGAACGCTTTCCCATTCCTTCTCAACTCTGGCCCGCAAGATCCATTTTCCTGTTTAGCCTCAACTCTGATATAAAACACCTGAACAAGCTGATCAGCGTCTTTAGGAATAGATGTATTCAACTTAATGCAGCGCTGCGCAAATCTATCAGCGTATGACATTTAAGTACCGCACTAGCAATTCAAGTGCAGATTGCTCGGTACACATTTGAATCGCTCTCGCGGTACTTTAATGCGATATGCCAAACCATCTGCTCAGGCCAACATTAAAATAAACGCGTCTGTTCCTGAAGACACTCATTAGCCTCTTCAGGTGTTTTATCAGAGTTGGGGCTAAACTCGGCAGGAAACTGGATCTCGCGGGCAATAGTTGAGAACCACTGCCTTAGACGATGATCAGTCACTGGTTTAAAAATTATAGTTGTATACTTTTTCTAGTAATTAGCGTTGACCTTGTTGACCTCTACAGTAACAATTTTTTTCTACTTCGTATTAATTTTTGGTTTTTGATTGCACCTCCTTCTTTTTTGTTAGTTACATCTCTTTTCAACTTTTATATCAATTCTTCAAAATATGTCACAAATGCGTGTTTTCTGGTGTGTTATAAGTTGCCCATGCATGTATTAGACACGTAATATTGCAAACGTTATAGTTATACAAACATAATATTAGTTTTAGCCGTGTCATATGACCCCTTTAACCGTATTTTACTTATTTTTATAAATTACAGCAACTAACCACTGGTCGTGACGTACTCAGTACTGTATAAACATACACTTCAATATTTTTAGCTGCCTTCAGTTTTTAGAATACAATCAAAGTTGCTTATTTCAGACTATTTTAACTTGTGCGTTATTCGTAAACCGTTAGCGTGAAAAACAAACTTCAGTGATGCGTGGCATATATGTTTCGGGAGCGTGCGGGCAGGAAGTATGCATCCATGAAGGCGCTAATTAACAAGTTTACTTCACTTTCATGTCACCACCAATATTACAGTTAATCAAATCGCCATCAACGGATACCATCTGCTCTTTATTATGCGATAAGGCTGCTAGCGCTGTACTAGCTTAGCGGATGTCATATCCTCTTGTCTTTCCCTGAGAAGAATCGGTCCGCAGAGACTGCGAAATCAAGACATGATGATGACAGGGCCTCATTTTGGGGAGCCGAAAAGCGATACGTTCACCAACTGCTGTCTGTATCTCTCGTTCCTCTCTGTATTTCTGACTCTTTTGGTGCCATAACAAAATGTCTGTGAAACACCCACCATTTCTTTCCATCCCTCTAGCTGTCCACACACATCCACCTTCTCTTTGTTCTCTTTCACTCCACCCATTACTATTTTCATTTGAAGCCAGATGTGCAGTTTCATCCATTTCATATATAGTTTCATGCTCATGTTTATAGATTCAAGGAATAATTCACCTGAAAGTTAAAAACGGGTCATTATTTACTAACTCTCATGTTGTTCCGACCGCCTTTATTTTTTATGTGGAACACAATTGTGAAAATGCTCTTTCCTTTACACCGAAAGATAAGCTGTCGAGCTCAAAAAATGACATGAAACACCACACAAGCCACATGACTCCATATGACACAAAGCTGAGAAGACAAACTGGAATACAATGCATGAATATGGATTTCAATGGTGTCTTTCAGTTCTAGCAAGACTGACATGGTCAAAGTGAACTGTTGTGGTATGGAAACGAGCCACGTACACATTCTTCCCATTTTTTTCTTTTGTGTTCCGCAGAAAAAATGATAACGGGCGGGTTTGGAACCACATGGGGTGAGTAAATAATGGCACAATATAAATTTTTGGATGAGCTCATCTTCGACTGATAGTTTATCAAGTATTACTCACCGTTACTGCTTTAGCTGAGATATTTTTAAAGCCATGTGTACCTTGAGCCATCCAGCATCAGTTAGTGGAAATTTCGAAGGCATACCATACATTTGTTCTAAATTAAATCAGTCAATCCAAGTTATCAGTAGCGCACAAGACACCAGTTAGATTTCAGTATTTTTATCATTGTCTTGTCTCATTATTTACAAATCCAATCACTAATCAATGTGTTTGTCCTTTTTTGGCTTGCTTTTATTTGATTTTGGTTTATTTTGTTCTTGCTGCTTCAGAAGAAATGCGTATTCCTATTCGTATTACCTGTAAGTAGCATTAAATACAGAATATCCATAACATGAACAATCCCTGTTGCATTTACCTGCTTTACTGTGAAGTACTTCAACATTTCTGAGGGGTATTTTTGGACCTTGAGTTAAAATTTTCATCACAGTCAGAAAATGACAGAATCATTATACAATGTCAATGAAAATAAATGACACATGATCTTAGGCTCATAAATCTCTCGACTTTGCCATGGTGAACAAAGCTGCTTAAAATAAGACTTTTTTTAGGGTAACGCTTGAGTCAGTTTTCTACACAATTTTTGCTTCTGGCCTGCATACGGTGGAATTGAAATATTAGCGGCCGTACAGTTCAAACTGTCTTTGTGTTTAGCTAAATGGTTATGGCTCTATCTTTACCTTATTATTATCAAAAAATGTTCCTCAAATCCAGTAGGACCGCTATGATATTCCCTTTTGTTACGCTTAAACTATTCTCTGCCGCGTCAGCTGTTATGCCCGCCTCAGCAGTTTAGCGCGCAGGGTTGTTTAATTTTCTCTCGGTGCGACAGAGCCTTGCTGCAGGATGTTTACCTCGCGTGTTAAAGGATTAAAAAGCTCAGATTCACAGTTGGACTTACCATGTGCAGTCTTGGGGTCTTCTCACTCCTGAAATATAGATGAAAGGAAGAGCGCGACCAGGAGGACTTCTCTGTAGTTTGCTACCTGAGAGAGCTACAGGCTAAAGCTAACCGCTACGACATGGCCCAAAATCTAGTGGAGTTGTTTTTCTTGTTTAATGTGGTTATTTTATGTAACTGTGCAGTAAGACAGCTAAATTTCATTTTAAATACTGACACATTCCAAAAGACCTTTATTTCATATTAACTTATTTATTTACAAATCATTTTATAAACAAATGTTTGAGTTTTGCATGAATGGTCGTCTTTATACTCATTCTCTTACCTCTCTATTCCCCCTCTCTCTCCATTACAAGACAACATGAACAAAGTCAAGGCTATAAAGACGGTTTATAGTGTCCTAACCACAGGACAGTGTTAACTTTTAATGAAGTGCTTTTCTGATATTCATTAAATAAGGATTATCTATAGTTTATTGCCACTCACAATATGACCAGAATTTGGTGCTCCAAATGGGATTCATTACGCTGCCATTCAACTGATTTTATTATTTGATGGGTTTTGTGTTATCAAATGTTCCTGTGACCTTTAGGGCACATTGAGGTGCCCTAACTTGGTCATTTAAAATGATACTTGGCACCTTTATTGTGCCATACTAGATGTTTGTAGCACACTAGAGTTTTAAATATAGAAATAATGTACGACACATGCTGCTGTAGAAATAGGTGTTTTAGCATAGTTTTTAGCATAATACTGTTTTTTATTGGCTATAACCAATGTGCCCACATTTGTTGGTGGAACAGAGTTTATGTCTTGCACTTTATCAAATTCAATGTTATTACTTTATAGCAATCGCACTGATAATAAAGATGAATGTCTTTTAATAATAAAGATGAATGTCTTTTAACTTTTGAGTTCTCTACTATTTCTCTTTTGAACCACATCCACCAAAGTTGCCAACATTTTGGGCAAACCATACGTGACCTTGAACCTCAGCAAAACGACTCCAATTTCAGAGGTTGGCCTGGTTTTTAAGGAAGCTAAAATGTTACATATTTTTTCATAAAAGTCTTTTCCAGATTCCCAGAAGAGAAAATAACAAAACGTTGAGTTATTTTTAAGCCGAGGCCTGCAGGAGAAGGGAGCACATATTGAGGTCAAATGCTGTTCTGTTGAACCTAGAAACTCAAAGAGTGATTTTATTGGGATAACTCTCCAATCCACAGCTGACAAAAATACCTTCATTCAATATCAGTTTTTGACACTTTAATGTGGTGGTGAGCGGTGGGACTGTAATGGGTTAGTGGGCAGGGTAAAAAAGAATTGGGAGATGTTGCGAGCCAGATTCAAACCTTTATGAAGTGTCATTGTGTTCCTACAGAAGGAACTCATTGGACGAATGAATTCAGATAAAGAAAAATGATTTTATTACTGTAATGCATTGCAATTGTAATGGTAATTTGTTGAATATCAACTTTGTATAGAATAACCTTTCTGTGGATTTGTTCTTCATGGCAATGTTGCGACTTTTCGGTGCCTCGGTTTTACTACTTTTTTGGTCTGGCATATATCACTGCAGAATATGAATTACAGATGTCTGTCTTCAATAATATCATGTTTTCTTTGTGCTCTGTATCTATCTGTGTGCTTTTGTCTTGTATGCTCTGTCTTAATGTCATGTTTTGGCAATGCTTAGGTTTGACGCTCCCATGCTGTGCATATTCATATCCAGCCCAAAATTGGCAAGTCCTTTGAAAATCAAAATGTATTACAATAATAGAACAACGTCCCCAAAACAAATAAACCCGTACTCAACACATTGTGATGTGCACAGCTAGAGTTTCCAGCCTAAAGCATTTCCCAGACACAGAAGTGTATAGACTTGATGATATGTATGAACGTGTTCTGTTGTGAATGGATTTGAAGGAAACTGGCTAAAAAGCAGAAGGAGACGGCCAGCAGCAGTACACAGAGGGAGATGGGGCCCGTCGGCACGGCGGATAAGAGCACAGGAAAAGTCAGCACTCTCCATAAGGACGATCCGTTCTCCACCAGCAACCAGGACCTCAACGGTTTCTGTGAGTTCAGCAAATCTATGACTGTGACTTTATGATTCAGCTGCCCTGCCGTTTTTTTATCTCCAACAAATATTTCATTGTGCTGTAGTAACAGGAGTTGAAAGAGAGGAAAGTTGGCATTCGGTGAATGAAAGAAAGAAGAGATTAATAAATAAGCAATCATAGGAATGAATGAATCAATGAATTGACTAAGTGTATATTGAACAATGAACAAACAAATGAAGTGGATACATAATTGAACAGTTCATAAATAAAAGAATTAAGAAATGAATAATCTAAAAACTGAATTATGAAATTAATCAAAGTGAAAAGTTTTGAAAGAATGAATGAATGAATTACCATGTACATTTTTGTTGGGAGTAAAGGAATGATTGAAGGAACGAGCCAACGAACGAACAAACAAGTCCATATTTTATATTAATGAATCGAAGAGGAAAGTAATGAGTAACTGAATGAATGAACGAACAATTTACTTAGTGTATATTCGATGAGAATGAATGAATGAAAAAATGCATGAATGAATGCATGAATGAAGGAATGAATGATTTGCTGAGTGCATATTCAATAGGAATGAATGAATTAATGAATAAACAAATGAGGTGAACTCATTATTGAACAATTTACGAATAAAATAATAAAGAAATTAATAATTACTAAATGGATAATTATTCAATAATTGAAATCAAGAAAGATATGAACAAACAAATAAACAAAAACATGAATATATGAAAGAATGAATGAATCAACAAGCTAATGAATTAACAAACAAATCCTTTATGTACAAAGTTGAGAAGCAGTAATCACATTCAGAACTTTTATCTAGCATTTTAAAACTCGGTTTCCCTCCTTTCTAAAGTCACAAAAACCAAAGTCCACAGGTCAGGTAGGAGCCACATTCTCCAGACACCACGGTCTCCTACCACCAATCTCAGGAGCCATTACTGCAATCACGCAAACTTCCTCCTCATGCAGCTATCATGTTAATGAGCTCGGAAAGGGCCTAAAAGGGGTCAAAAGGGTTCAACGATCTGTCATTTTACCTAACTCACCATTCTTTCTGATTTTCTATACAAACCCTCTGTCAGGAAACCCAACCGTAGGTCGGCCGGTGTCTCACGCATGCTTTCCAGAGATCCGCGCGTGGACCGGCGCTGAGAGCTATTTTGGATCCGAACAACATGGAACCAGCCGCTCTACATATCAAGAGGCTTGGCTATTGACTCGCCGGTTTAAAAGGCGCAGGAAAGAAAAATAGCGAGTGGCATTTGGACTAGGCCTTTTTTCTTTTTTCGCTTTCATTCTCAGTTTTAAGTGGGGTCTGGCATGCTGTGAAGCGGCTGTAATTAGGAAGGGTCTTTCTTCGTCGCTTTCAACACCAAATGTCACCGTGGCCTTTGTGTACGGAATCATTTGAATAGAACTGGAGGAAGAAGAAGAGACAAGGAGAGAAAGAGAGAGAGACAGGCGTGTTTTGCGTAATGATCATATTTATTTCATTTAAAATCAACAGTGATTGACCATGCGTTTCGCACGGTTAGTTTTTTCCAAATGGCCGAAGTGAGAGCAGCAAACGCAGTTTATTTATGTGCTTGTTTTGGAGTATTTCAAGCACAGAGTAATTGCAGACCATTATAGTATCTGTTGCTTGTTTCTAATGGTCTGAGAGGCGACGTTATGGCACAGTGCAAGATCTTTATTATAGACATGAATCTCAGCTCGCATGTTAAAAATAATTCAGAGCTCAGCCGTAATTGCTGTAAGTGAGAGGTTCTTTACAAAGAGTGTTGAAATAGAGCGATGCACAACTTTCCAAGACTTTCAGCCTGGGCTTTAGAATTCTTGCTTGTTTTAAAGGGGTCATTTGACTCGCCTAAAACGAATATTATTGTTCGTTTTAGATGCAATACAATGTGTATACACGATTTAAGGTTAAAAAACGCTGTATTTTCCACATACCGTGCATGTTTGTATCTTCTCTTTGCTCCACCTCTCTGAAACGCGCTGATATTTTACAAAGCTCATCGCTCTGAAAAGAGAGCTGTGCTTTGATTGACCAGTTCACTAGTTCGTAGTGATTGGTCGAATACTGCACGGAAATGTAACAAACATTCTTCAAATATTCGGAACATCTGGCTGCGCCGGCGACGGTACAATGAGATTTACAAGACCGCCCACATTACTTACGTGTAGATTTTGGCGATTTTTGTCGAATCACTCCACAAGCTGTCGTCAAGTTGTGGGGGTCTGGGTGAGCAATCACTTCTAGATAAAATACATCTTTTGGTCCGACACTTAAATTTTTGCAATTTCACGTGTCTTATACATGCATGGGCAACTTATAACACACAAAAGACAAAGAAAAACACGTACTTCCGGCGAATGACTCCTTTAATGTGTTTTTGCACTTTGCTGGGATGGTGTTAGGTTTGGAGAGGTGGAGATAAACACGCTGAGTGTGACAGAAAATCTCATTTTATTGGGTGTGATGAGGGTCAAGAGGTTACGATTGGTCCGACAAATAAAAGGAAGAGATAATAATGCATGAAAAATATGCCAGAATCGGCATAATATTGCAATTTTTATATTTTAATAAAGTAAAATGTTGCAAATCATGAGAGTAACTACACTTATACTGATAGCTGAAAGCATAACAAAATTTGCCAAATTAATTCATAAACTTTTAATTCATCCTTTTTGATTTATTTCTCCCTTACATCCAAACCTTCCTCTCATGTGCTCCACTGTTACAAACGCACATTATTTTTATATCAAGGCTTTTAGAAGACAATTTAGTGTATATCTGTGATATTCACGTCCAAACTCTGCATTTCAAATGTATTACCATTTAAATTTAAGAGAGACACCTGCCTCTCACCGCTTTCTTTATTCAGCTTTTCCAAACCCGACGGCTCCTGAACTTTTGCTGTGAAAGCATTTTTTGCTCCACCGAGAGCAGAGTTCCTTATGCTAGTGCACGTGTATGAGAATTGGGGGATTTCTGTGAAAGGGAGGTATGGAGAGATGGGGCTTTATAATGGAAAGAAAAAAAATATACTGTATTGGCTATAGCAGAGGGTAAAAGATGCGTACTGAAATGTGCGGTGAGAATGGAGTGCATTGTCCTCTGCTTGATATGCATAACTTTCCTTTTGTTTGTAATGCGTCACTTGAATTGAGTCTGTACATATTGAAGGTCTGCACATTTTTTTTAAATATCTTGATTTAAAATTTGTGTGGGTAGATGTTGAAAATGTTCAATGGCATTTAAAGGCCTTGTTGATGTCTGTTTGGTGGAAGTGACCTACAGATTCCTTCTAGTGCTTTTTTAAGAGTTTACATAAAAAGTTATTTGAATAAATTAACAAGATGCTGCAGTCCGGTTACTATGGGGGAAAGCGCAACGCTCGAGATGGCACTCTAGTGACAGTAGCCCCGCCTTACTGTAAAAAGAGCCAATCATCAGTTGCTAAAGGAGGAGCTCTGCTTATTATTCTATCACCAAATTTTTACTCCGTTTTTTAAATGCGATGATTTTCTTCATAGTGTTCAATTTTTGCCATCCCGTGTACAAGGCTATGTGAATCTGCAGTGTATGTTGCTTCTATTATGACGAGTAATAAACCAATAGTGATGTACTGTATATATACTATGCTGTATGTACAGTATGTAAGAGCATTGTCTAAGTATTCTTTCTCTCTTTCCCAGCATCCTCCTCTCCCTGTTCCTTCTCCATTCAGGGTAAGGCCCTGCAGAGTAAAACGCTCATCAACTCGTACTACTCAGGTAAGCAACATTTATTAGATTATTGTGATGTTAGAGGTCAAATATCTGCACTGGTAGCCCGAAGGTTGTAGGTTTAAATCCCACTGGGGTTCCATCCGCTATCGCCATCGAATACGCTCTCACAAAACTTTGCCACAGAATGATGTCATTCACAGTTCTTCACATGGCTCGCCCCTTGTGGGTTTGGTTATTAATGATTTGGGCTAGTTTTATTGCTATGAAATGTAGTTTAGCAATGAAAGTGTAGAAACTCACAGTTTTATTCACTCTGCACACATTTTTATTAACAATATTTGTGCAGAAAAGGGCTATCAAAACACCTGTGGAGTTAAAAGGTGGACAGTATTCTTATTATCAAGTGCATTTTGATGTATCTGTACTTTATCAAAAAAAACTTTTTACCTCACTTGATTTAATTATAGACCTCTTCGGATGACCTAAACAACACTGGTTTAACGCTGGTCCAGAACTTTCTGTTTTAGTTATTTAACACTACACAATTGTTTGAACAAGATACAACTGCAGGATATGAAAACTGATTAAAAATGTTAAACTAATATCTTTGAGATTTACTAATAATAATTCTTAGTTATTGAAGAAGTTCTTCCGGACCAGTTTTTACATCTTGCAAAGTGGTCTATAAAGCATATATCATACTTTTGAATACATTTGATAAATTCATGTAGATTTTTTTGCCTTTAATATTTCAGTACATTAAAAATCTATTACTTTCTTTACTCAAGTGTTTTGTGAAGATAAGATTTTATATGCACTTAAGTATTAAAGGTAAACTTGAAATATATATATATATATATATATTTATGAAATGCATTGAAGTATAATTTATAATGTTGATTTATAGTTGGTTTATAATGTAGTAAAGTCATTTTTTTCCAGAGTAAAATCACTCTGATAAAGTACAGATACTTCATCTGGGCCCGGCTTTTATTACACAAAGAGTCTTGTTCTCCCAAATATAAAAATTCTGTTATCACATACTCATATCAAACTCATACTTGATATCATCCCAAACCTGTATGACTAACTTTCTTTTTCAAAGTGAGATAATGAATTATTCATGAAATCCTGTTGGTGGATTCAGTGGTTGTACAGTACATTATGACTCATAGCTGGGCCAAGATATCTAAGATCGGCTCTCTTCAACAATACTTGTGTAAACATTTATGTCTAAACAAAATATATTTTTCAGCTTTGTCTCTTTTGTATTGCAGTTTCTAAGGAACCCGTTCCTGCCACGACATCAATAGGTATGCGCCATTTTTCTTCTACCACTAATAAGCCGGTTTATTTGAGACTAATCGTGCAATGAACTACTTGTTCATCTATGATGTAAAGGTATAAGGAAGCTCTATAGTAGATTAAACAAGTCCTCGACTAAACCAGCATGCATTGAGCCATTTAGTCATAATGTATGGGTTTAGATGATGAAAAATCATAGCGCTGACCTTTGATGTCACAGCTAGGCTCCATCTACTCTCTCCATCTGATTTAACGAATTGTAGCTTGTAGTGTCGGTGCAGCTGAATGTGGTTTAAGTGTCGGTGTGGGCGTCGTCCTCGCGTCGATGCATCCGTCTCATGCTGGGTGAGATTAGAGGAATGAAAGCCCTCTGTCAGTTCAAACAAAGTCTATGTTTATATCCAAATGTGTGGAAAGTGATTTGAATCAGATCATCAGTCGTCGGAATACTAATGTTCAGATTTGGCAGATCGGTGTGACGCATACACACACATGCACTCCTACACACTCTTGTGTCTTTTCAAAGGCAGATTGACCATTTCACAGCCAACTCCAAAAGCTAATATCAACGATAAAAGTAATGACATCATTTTAGCGTTTTACCCAACGTTAATTTATTTCTTCCTTCTCTCAAGATTCAATATTCAAAAAGCTTTATTGGCTTCAAACACTGATATTTAAATATTACCAAACATTTGAATTTTGCCAATTGCAAACATACAATAAAATACAATAGGTTGGAAAGGGTTAGAAATAGGTTGGAAAATGGTTAGAAATAGGTTTAAACAATGAACACATTTCTGTTGTGCTTACGTTCTCACCTTTTTGAGGATCTGTTGAAGAAAAACCAACCAAAGACAAAATTTTTGGTCGTGACAGTCTTTCTGCTTTAGCACTGCCGACAATTTTGCTGGTCACGCAAAGCCCCCGCCATACTCCCATTCTTCAGGAGATATTGAAAGCGCTCTTTAAAGGCTGGTTGAGAGGATTTCTGATGGATATCTTGGTGGGCTCCGGGCTTAGAGTCAGTCCAAAAGCTCATTTCAAAGGTTGTCTCTGAAAGGCTCGGATGCAGGGGTCTCTAAACACGCACCTCTGATCCTGACACTTCCTAGTAGGGGTTTGAAAACTCCCGTTTTAAGCCGTACGCTCGGCAGCTTGGGCTGCAACTGGCCCAAACACACTCACTCAATGGGAATAAACTTCTAAGAGCAAACGTATTTACAGAGGTTATGAAGGTGGAGACAGCTGCTTTATGTGAAAAATCAAGACAGAGGGAGAAAGAGCACATAGACGCCAAAACCTCGCATTCAAACACTGGCTGGTTTTACGCGGGATGGAGGTGTTTATTGATCGAGGCCGCAAATTTTTACTGTAAGATGTTTGTACATTGGAGGTGATATATGCCACGTTTATCTGCTTCCTACATTCAGAGTTGGAGGTTTTCTGACAGACATCTGACCTGATCCGGCAGACGGAAAATATGAGCTAAATAGAGATAGAAGTTCCTAAAGGAATCAATAGAAAGCAAAATAGTGTTTCAGGGTTTAGTTCTGCTTAAATGAAGAACATTGTTGTTATTTGTCTCAGCATGTGTCTTGCCTTGAGAAAGAAAAATGTAAATGAGATGTCTTTAATATTTCAATTATTCCTTCTAGACAGCAGTGAGATTTGATGGAGAGCGAGCGCACCATCCTCTAAGTATAGTTTACCCAAAACTGACATTTTTGTTGTTATTTACTGGTGTCGTTCAAACCCTTGAAGGCTTTTTTCATCTAGTGTCATTTTGGGTTTTCATGTTACAGCTACACGATTTATACATGTTATAATCAAATAACAGATTATTTTATTTTGATATAACAGACCCACTTGTAAATCTTCAGGACACTTGAAACGTATTGGAATAATGTAAGTCGTGCAGCATTATTTATTACAGTAGTGTTTTTTAAGTCAAAAATATATAGCACACCCAAAGCTGACACTACATACAAAACGATGTTCGAACAGAGGCTTGCCGGTGGTGTGATAAGGATTGATTTTGTGAAGATGAATTGGAAAGGCAGAGCGATAATATCGCGTAAGAAATACAGCCACCTGTACAAGCAGAGATAAAGAAAATCAGGCATTTAAATGGGAAGAAAGAGCATTTCAATCTGTTTTAGAGACTTCGTTTCTGGCTCCGGTCATATATCTACAGACACTCCCTGCTCGATGATGTCGAGCTGAGATTAGGAGGTTTAGAAAGACCAGTGACCCCCTCATCATTTATAAACCTTCCTGTTATCCGGTGCCTTCCAGTTCATTTATAGGCTATCGATCATGCCGCTGGATGAAACTCCAGAAATCTCATGCAGGGACGGTGATTTAATTCAGCTGCACGTTTTTTTAAATCATATTTCCGGCAAGCCACTGAGAGGTTTATCCATACAGACTGATTTTTTTTTGTACAGCTGTGATGGGCCCAATGCAAAGAATTTGTTACAAAGACAGCATGAAGTTAGTGAAGTCGCAGTATAAGAGGAAGATAAAGAGTGAAAAATGTAGAAGTTGCAGAAAAGTTGAGATATCTGTGAGGCTGATGAAAGCTTAAACAGAACGGAGAACAGAGATAGAAATAGAGCGAGAGAGGGAGAGGTTTTGTTTCATGGAGGAATGATCGTTGGATATAGAGAACCCGCTCCGGGACGGGCTTGATTTTTCTGGTTAGCTACAAGATGCCTGGCATCTGGTTTGACATTGAGTTTAATGACATGCTTTTGTATAGCTCAGGAGACTTAAGGGAGTTCTTAGTTACATTTAATTTAAGTAAGATGCTCCTGTACTCAAATGTCTTATTTGCTCCTCATGCCACGTTGCTAGGCGGTTGCTAAGGCATATTGAATGGTTGCTAGGTGGTTGGCTCAGGTCGATGGAAGCGTCTGCTCACAAGCACCTATTCACATCAGATCACATTCTACATATACAGTACGTATTAGTTCATAGTTGCATTACATTTATTTTCCCTTTATGTGGGAGCAGCCATAAGAGACCCTTTCCCAGATGACATTTAGAAGAAATTTACAGTGTTATTATTTAGTCACCTTTGCTTTGCTGTGACTTGTCAGGTAATTATTTCTAATGGCAAACACTGTAGCAGTTTGTCATAATGTAACCGGGCCGATAATTGAGGCTTAATGTGATTCTCGCTCTAATCATCTGAACGCACGTAATGGGATGGCAGCAAAGAGTTTATGTATAAATGAAAGCGTTATGAGACGGAAAAGAAATATTAAAGTCCCCTTGAACCGGAAGTTACGATTGTGTTTACTTCCGTATTCTTACGCATTTCTGAGTGAAACGGAATTTCGAATGACAAAAATGGTGGGAGTGGCTAATTTGATCCCCCTGCGATTTGATTGGATGTATAAAAATAGCCGTTGTATTTTAAAATGTAACTGGGAGCAGACTGACGGTTGAGGGGTAGGATTTAACAGATGCCCCGCCCATGCCGTCTAACAAACGTCATTTAAAGTTACAGTTTGGAAGAATTTTGCAGTAAAATATCTAAAAACCACAGGCCAATGTTATATATTTTCTTCAGCTGAGTACTTACAATATCTCAAATGTTTCCAACTTCTTTTAAATCCTGAGAAAATCACCATTCTAAACAGTTGACCTGGGCCATTTAGTCGCCTGTCAATGGCGTCAATTCCTCGTTGCACTTTGTTACCGCCTTCACTGACGTAGCAACCACGTGACACAGTAGTACACAGATGCAGAAGAAGTTTTTACCGTCGCTCCGTCTAGCATTATTGCAAATGATGAGGAAATATGTTAAAAATAACTTTTACTATGATTTATTTACACGTTTAAACTGCGTGGTGTTATCACACCAACGAATTGAACAATTACTGTAACATCTATGACTAAAAGTTTAGTTTTAAACCTTATATTACTCGGCTCTAATTCATTATTATGAAATAAAATGATTTTATCAAACGCAACATAATAAAACTTTATTAATTTACCTCTTCCGCTAACATGATTTCTTGTTCCCGTCTAATTGATGTATGAGCGGTACTATCAGCGGTGGAGTTGAAGACAACATATCTCATCATTCCACGCTTCTACACAGTGTCATAAAGCTAAGCGATTGTTGTTGCTTTGATCGTGCTCCTTCTATCGGCAATTTTACAAACTGTACCTTTAAAATGTATAATCACTTCAGGACGGAAGTGCATGTTCAGATTTATGAGGGCACACAATTTTTTTTTTAAATACCCACATTGGTAAACTATTTACAATAAACGCTGCTATATTTTAAGAAAAAATTGGAATTTTTCTTTTTAATTTCACTGGGACTTTAAATTGTAGGTTTAATTTAAAGGTCCAGTGGATGAAATTTTGCGGCATCTAGCGGTGAGGTTGCAAACTGCAACCAACGGCTCACTCCACCACTCCCTTTCGAAGCACTAAAGTGGCTGTATAATTAAATATATATTTTACATACATCACTATGTTATTTTCCTTTTGGCTCTATATGTCTCCACACAGTCCTAGCGTGTTTGTGTTTATAAGACAACATTTATATGAGACTCTTTATCTTGGTTTATGAACTTGTAACCATTTAATAGATTCAACAAATCTTTGTGAAATATCTGTGTTACTTTGACCTTCCTACTTCTCTCTAATCTGAATATATATAGCATCCTTTAAATGATGTCACCTACAGTGTACATTTGACCGTTCGTTGATAGGCCCGAGTTCAATATATCTCCTGATGGAATGCAGCAGACGCTTCTCTCCGGTCATTTTAACAACATAATACACCCACCGGGCTGGCACTTAGAGATTCGCCCTATGCAGCAGAGACGAAGACACATGAATAATTAATTATGAAAGAACTGATAGCGACAGAGGGAGGGGGAAAGCAAATGGGTTGGGGAGTAATTTGAGAGACCCAAGAGTCTCTTGTGTATACTTCTCTCTCTCTTTCTGTCTCTCCCGCGCACCCTTCTTTGACTCTTTGTATGTTGACTTCTTTGCCCTTAGCACAAAATTTCAATGTTACCTAATGGTGAGGTAAAATAAAGACAAACCCAACCATTGGGTTGTTTCATCCCATGGTCCTGTTAAATATATGGACATTAATTAGGTTCATTTAAACCAATGGTTGGATCTGTCTTCATTTACCCAAATGATCTAGGATATACAAATTTCATAATTTTCAGAAAAAAATGAAGATGGCTTCAACCGTGAGAAACAACCCATTCTCGAGTCTCTACAGATATGTCTTAGGAGCTTTATTCAATGTGCATCTATGGGAGTTTCATTTGATTATTTAATATTATAGGCTAAAATTCAACCTGTCACCATTTTTAAAAGTAATAGTCCACCTTCGTGTCCGCACAATAGTGTCCTTCATGTCCGCTGTGAGCAACCGTGATAGTATGAGTAATATACATTCAAATTCGCAGTTGCGTCTTTCCTGAGGCTTTGATTCGGGCGTAATTGTTTTCTTAATAATACATTGTCTCCTCTCATACTTTCAACTTTCTCCTCGTGGCATTAGAAACGCTACAGTGCTAATATGCAAAATCACTCGTATTTCACCACGCCGAAAGCAGAGATGTTTGGCGTGCGTTATGAATTTTTTAGCCTGAGAAATGCTTTAAATGCGTAATGAATTTTCAAGGCGATTAAGATGCAAATAGCCACATTAATAATTTGTGGAGTAATATTCTACTGGCTCTGCCTCTCATGATGCTTCAGGTGTTTAAAGAAGGCCGTAGGAAAGAGGTTTTGTCGCGATTTTCATTCCTCTGGTTAATGAACTCATTATCATCAATAACTACTTCAGTTCTGCTAATCTTGCTCTAATGAAAGAGTCGCAAGGACGGACTGTTGTGCTCGGGGTGTGTTGTCATTCGTAAGTGTCCCCGCTTTAAGTTTGCTGTATGCTGAGCTTTGATTGTTGGAAACTCGCAGTAGTGCCGGTCTTAGGCGAGCTTTCAAGGGCTTGCTTGTGATTGAGAGGTATTAACGAAAAGTAAACAAAGCTGTGCTTTTTTAAGGACAATGTTACATCCAACATCAAGAGTTGGTTTTATTTCAGTCTATTTCTCCAGATACCCGAATATGTTATTGACATGAGGTTTTGAACATTTTTACTTCATAGTATCCATCAATTTTTGAGAAGTTGGTTGTGGTTGCTATTTTGTAAGTTTGGCATACTACAGCAGTGAATACTTACTTTTCTAATATCACACATTTTTTCCTCCACAGATGGCAGCCATAGCGAGATGTCCCAGCCCTCTATGACCATCCAGACGTACCCATATGGAGGCTGTGAGTCCGTGGAAATGTCCTACCAGGCCGGTCAGTTCCAGCCGGCAATACGAGTGGCGGATTTGCTTCAACACATCACCCAGATGAAATGCGGCCAGGGTTATGGGTTTAAAGAAGAATATGAGGTAAGAGTGGGGTACTTTTGAATGACAAATGAAAATGTTTTAAATGACTCATATTTATGTTGTTCCAAACCTCTATGACTTTCTTCTGTGAAAAGTCAAACACCAAAGGAGATGTTTTAGGATGTGAGAGCTACTACAAAGGGAAAACGTTTTAGCTAATGGAGTGGCGTGACGATTTTTCTTTAAAAACATAAATTTTCAGGTTATTTTATATACAGCCGTGGAAAAATTAAGAGAGGCTATTTTTTTGCGTACATTTTATTTTTTCTTTCATTTTGTGAATAAACAGTATTTCTAACCAATTTTTTAAATAAAAAAAATCAAATTTCATTTCTTTGCAGAAATATCTCAAATACTGCAAAGAAATTAATCAAAACAACATTAATATTTTTACATGTATTTAGGAAAAATTCAAAAATACTTTTTTATGTGATAACCTTGATTTTTATCACAGTTTGCATGTGTCTTTCAAATTGCTGTTGGATGACTTCATTTCACTCCTGAGGTTTGATTTTGTCGAAATTCAGCAAACAGTGGACTGGAATGGCCACAATGCATCTTGATGATCAAATGAACATTTGGAATGGTCTCTCTTTATTTCTTCTCCGCCTGTCAAATGACAGTAAAACTGACATTATCTATAAATTCAAACCCGACTAACTAATAAATAATTTCTCATTAGACATCAATCATTTTGAAGTTATTTTGTTCATTTTTTTACCCAAAAATGCTTTAAAGAGTAAGCTCACTTCAAATTTTGCCATCATTTACTTTCCTAATATGGAAAGTCAATAAGGGCAAATTTTGAAGTGAACTACTCCTTTAAGTGATGCTTTGTTTTTTTTTGGGTTGACGCTGCTGACTGAATAGTTTCCTATTGTTTTAAAACAAATCTGTAGATGTTTTATTCGTGATGTTGCAGTAAGACAAATATGTCAGCTGGATCTTCTCACAGTAATTTTGATGTGCAGCTATGAAACTTTTATATATCAAAAGTCTGATTATGAAAGTCTGTTTCAATTAGCGAATATTCAAGTGCAAAATTATTTAAAAAACATATTATGGAAGGATTATTAAAACATCCACAACATGTTTTTGTTGAAAATCTCTCCACAATGACAGTCATTTCCAGGCTTTCAGTTTTTTCTCTCTAATATGTTGTTGCCTAAACCGATTTGAATAACTAATTGAAGTGACTCGATGCTTATTAAAAGCGCCGGGTCTGTTTATCGCCAAGACATGTTGGCATTTTGTACAGAAAAGGTCACATGAGATACAATGTGGTTCTTTAAAAATGTGCCCACACAGTAGCTAACAAAAGATCAGCCTCCTTACAATAAAACCAATTATCTTTTACTGTCTAAACCTTAATGCCGAGAAATATGCGGAGACCTTTGCGTCAATAACGTGTCTTAAATCACCGGTTTGGTTTAATATCTGATGCCGAACTGATCTCCACTACCACCACAAACTCTCTCACTTTATCTTAAGAATTTCTAGGCTTATTCAAAAAGATGAAGGTTGCGTCTAGATTTTTGTCCTTGTCACTTGAAAAGAAAAATAAGACTTTTGTTTCATTTTTTAAGCTGCAGGTGTGTTTTAATAGTGTTAAATGGATTGGAACATGGCGTGCTGTGATCTTGAACTCTTTTAGAGTAAATAGCACTAACTTTTACACTGGAGGACCGGTCCAGATCCTGAGATGCATAAAATGGACTTTTGATAAGCATTTATTTCACTTGACTTTGTCATTTCTTTTTTAAAGAATTACTTTGCAGTGAATCGCATCTTATTTTCCAAGGTGAGAAGTATATACAGTGCTTTGACTAGATAGTAAGGTCTGTACGTTGTATATAGTGTGATGCTTGTAAAGGCGTTGTACACATGACGGACGAATAGAGAGAGATTTTTATAAAAGCATCTAAGTTGTATTATTCTGTTTACATTTACATTTAGTCATTTAGCAGACGCTTTTATCCAAAGCGACTTACAGGTGGGGGTAAGCAATGAAAGCAATCATGGAAGCATAAGTACAACAAAGCATAAGTGCAATCAAAAAAGAAGACTGTTCTCATATATCCTAACACAGTATACAGAGCTAAGTTATTTTTTTTTATTTTTTTAAGAGTAGAGAAGAAAAAGAAGTCAGAACTGATCAGTCAGGTGTTGACGGAAGAGATGTGTTTTCAGACGTTTCTTAAAGAGGGCTACAGAATCTGCAGATCTTGTAGCAGCGGGCAGATCATTCGGCATAGGTTTTATGTTTAGTGTGTCTATACACTATTGGGTAGGCTTATTACAAATAAAATACTGTAGACTATTTGACCTTATATGAAAACCATTATTCAGAATTCTGGTCTGTGTAATTCCATTCAAACGTCTAATGGCACATTTTGTCAGGCGGATCTGAATCGGTTATTCTGAGCGTGCGCTTTGCTCCGTGATATTTGAAAAGTAGCCTATCAAATAAACATATAAACACATTATTGTGTAAGGAACTTTATTTGAGGTATGAATCATATTTGGCACACTATTCTGTATTCAGAAACGGTTCTGACGGATAGCTCTGGCAACGAGAATATGTGTAAATTAAAGGGGGGTGGGTGGTCTTCGCCTTCCAATTTTACAATCACCTGGATTGAGTGCGTCTTTAAAAGGGCCAAAGGCTTTCATTTTTAAAGAAGAGACTTTCATTAATAGAGAGTGATTCACATTCACGTCTGGCACTCGGTTTACTCGGACTCGTGTCACCGAATACAAATAACAGATTGCAGCGCATGCTGTCTGGTTTCCATTCTGTCCGATTTATGTAGCCCTCACAATTGACATTGGGAACGACTTTGTACCCCTAGAAATGCAAGTCATATTATGTTAGGTTTCTTGCATCAAAAACAGACCTTTCTTAAAGGCTTTGTTATGTTACTTTCAGTTACTCAAGGTTTAAAGCAGTTTCTTGTTTGTTTGGTTGGCGATAGCACATTGTCCTGTGTCCAATGTGTAACTTGTTGAAGGATCTGTAGACAGGAATGCAATATAATATACATATACATGTCTTCAAAGGTGTATAAAGACTTAACTTAATAAAGCGTTATGTTTTTGTTACCTTAGAATGAGCTATTTCTATCTAAATAAACCACAGGTCCCCTCAAATTAAATTTGCCATGTTGTTTCTATAGTAGCCCTAAACGTACAAACTGCTCACAGAGCGCGTTTCGTAAATATGTTATCTCCTTCAGCAAAGAAGCAAAGATGTGATGGTATATTAGCCCTGTGTAAGCCTCCGTAGTGCTTCGAACGGGTTGGGTGGAGTGAGCCGTTGGTTGCAACCATAAAAAATGTCATACACTGGACCTTTAAAATGATTGACTTGAAGTTTTTAGATCAGTACTAGTTTAATAGGAATTGATTGGAAATGCATGGACTGCGGTTTATAAAAGTCTAGAAGATAGCATGAGGCAGATGAATTGCTGGAGACTTCTGCCTGTCATAGCAGGTCTGATATCACCAGAGCTTGTGGATCCTGTTTAAAGGGTCATTCATCAAGGCAGACATTTTTATACACACGTTTTGTTATCACTTCTCTCCTCTAACCTGATTTGCCCCACAAGGCCCGCAAATGAAGTTGACTGCGTTTTCTACCCTCTTTTCTGAAAATAAATCGTATTTTTAATATGCAGCGACTGGAGAAGGAACACGAGGTGGAGTGTTTGTTTACTGGCTTGTGACTGGGGGAAACAAACAAAATACTGCATATCCCATAATGCTTTGAAAGGCATGTAAATGAGATTTTAATGTTGTATCGTATATTTAAGACATGAGATTTTGTGTGTAAAAATGAGGCGCGATGGAAAGGGAACGAGAGATAGGATGTCGACACGACCATGGTAATGAAGGACACCTGTGTATATTTGTCAGCATCATTAATCTGAGCCTTACAGATGTGTGTTTATGCATCCGTGTGAATATGAAGTCAAAATATGGAGTAAATGATACATATAATTATGCTATGAGAAAGTTTTTAGGACATTGCTTGATGTTTGCTTGAATAGTTATTATTTTAGGATGAGCTTTTCATTTAATAGTTTTAAAGATGGAAGAATGTGTTATGCCCTTAGATTAAGAAAAAAATATATACTGTATATATATGTATTGCTGCAAACTAAAAGGCAGAATTGAATGCCTTTTGTGAATAATTTTATAGCAACTCCCAAACAGTCAGTTAGTCACAAGTATAATGAGTGCCTTTCTAGGGTTGCCAGATCCCAGCTCTCCAGCACTAACAGTGTTAATCTAAGGGTTGCCAGATTAGTTTTATTCACACATTAAAACACAGCTCGACAAAAACGAGCGTGCACTATTCCGTTTTCACAGGTGCCACATCATGTTTAATGCACATGAAGGAACAGCTATACAGATATGATACGGTCTGTATGTTCCAGTGTCCATGCTTGGCTGGTTCCAGATGGGCTGCATCGTGCAGTTGTGTCAGAAAAGACATAGTAATTTCTTTTACACTACATGCTCATGTCTGCTTCTGTTCAACTCAGTCAAGCATAACAGTAGATCATCTCAGAACGTAATACTGTATGAACAAAACAAGCGTTTAGAAAATCCAGTTTTGTGACATGTAGAAGTAGAACGGATTTGGAATACTTTTTCATATTTACATGCAGTGATTTATTATTATTTTTTGATAATAATTAACACACAGAGAACATGTGGACTTGTCAATAATGTATAAGGTCATGTGATGGATTGTGTTATGTAGATTACTGAGAACGGTTACAGTCACCAAGAAAGAAAGCTTGTGAGACATCTCGAGGATTCTGTGAATGAACTCGCGTTCTTGACAATTCGAAGATGCGTCTTTTGAAAATAAACCTTCACCAAAATTACCCCCTCACTTCTACAATTCAGCTTTTAGAATGTCCTTGTTTTGAATCTCTTTTTCCACGAAGTGCCTTTCTCATTCAGGCCGCTGTTGTTTTTCACATTCAGTCACAGTATATGGTTTGTCTTGTGTTTGGTGGACAGGATAAATATTGCTTTACGCTTTAAGTGGCCACCATTCAACATTTTTGTCTGACATTTAAGAGTTGTTTCTTTGCCCCAAGGGTAGAGGACGACTCAACAATTGCCAGACTCTTCTACACATAAGGGGCTCTCGGCGATATCAAAAGAATCACCTGACTTGACTTACAGTACACTTTTTATATTGAGAAAAGTTTTATATACCAAAAAAACAAGCACTAGTTGAGGTGCACTGAGGATTATGGTTTTGATTTTAGATTAATAGACTCGCTGATAATATATATCTTGATTCATTTTGGATCAAATATTAATGGATTTTCGAACGATTTTTTTACGATTTCAGGGTCTGGCTGAGGGACAGACGGCCCCGTGGGAAACCGCCAAGAAGGATGAGAACCGCAACAAGAATCGCTACGGCAACATCATCGCTTGTGAGTACTGAAGCAGCATGAAGAAACTTTCTGGCTTTGAGTATATGAATATTTTAGCTTTAGGAATATCTATAATGTTGTGTTCTTCAAAACATTGGGTTACAATTTGCATTTAGAAGATTTCACATTAAACACTATTGGCTATTTTAAAATGGGGAGGGGCCACTCAGTATGCCCTGCCCTAATTTCCTGTTTCATTGCATCAATGTATATCGGAGTGAGGAAAAACTGCACATTTCAAAACACTTCGGTGAATCTATGTGATGTATACCATAGTGTAACCATGTGCTTTTTCTGAAAAACACAGTGGTATCAGGCTGTGCCTGTTAATCCGGCAGCGCGATTCATTATGCGATAAATCTGTCAATGACATTATATTTTTTTCGAAAAGATTCAGCTGTCACTCCTTTGGTATTCTTAAATGCGATGAAACACGGGGGAAAATGAAATAGCCTGTCACTCGCTGATGGCCGACGGGTATTATGATGAATTTGCTATTAGTTAAACCCGCTTAATTATACGAGTTGGTAATGAAAACTGTCCATCATGCTGTTCAATCGGTACAAAGGATCATTTTTGTGGAAAAACTGTGCTAAAGGAAGATGACTTTATTTAACACGAGGTGCCTTCGAGCAACCTTTATCTAATGAGGCAGTTGTTAGTCCCATTTAACTGTGACTTCAGCCAAGACTCGCGTCGTAAAAATGATAATAAACTGCGTCTACGGGAGCTAAACATTCATTTATCACAAAGCCGCTTAAAGCCGTGTAGCTCCTAAATGCTTGTAGATGCATACAAATGTAAAGAACAATCATAAAATATTCTCTGTTCTGAATGCGTATTGGTTAGTGGCCATAATAAATAAAATGGTAACACGTCTCATTAAGGTTCCCTTCATAAATCATTTATAAATGCAAAAAAATAAAATAAAAGTTTTAAATGTTTCCAAGCCAATAATTTATTGTGTGAAATATACAATAATAAGAAAAAACAACACAACACCATAAAGTCTCCAGTCTGACAGCCTATTTTGCAAATAAATAATGAATAAATACCTTTATTAAGCATTTATAACACGTGAGTTAATAATGGCTCACTATTTGGAAGTTTTTATTTACGCATTTATAAATGCGTTTGTAAATGACTTATTAATCAATAATGTACACATTTACAAATGCTTTATGAAGGGGACCTTATTGTAAAGTGATAATATATACACTCACCTAAAGGATTATGAGGAACACCATACTAATACTGCGTTTGACCCCCTTTCGCCTTCAGAACTGCCTTAATTCTACGTGGCATTGATTCAACAAGGTGCTGAAAGCATTCTTTAGAAATGTTGGCCCATATTGATAGGATAGCATCTTGCAGTTGATAGAGATTTGTGGGATGCACGAAGCTCCCGTTCCACCACATCCCAAAGATGCTCTATTGGGTTGAGATCTGGTGACTGTGGGGGCCATTTTAGTACTGTGAACTCATTGTCATGTTCAAGAAACCAATTTGAAATGATTTGAGCTTTGTGACACGGTGCATTATCCTGCTGGACGTAGCCATCAGAGGATGGGTACATGGTGGTCATAAAGGGATGGACATGGTCAGAAACAATGCTCAGGTAGGCCGTGGCATTTAAACGATGCCCAATTGGCACTAAGGGCCCGAAAGTGTGCCAAGAAAACATCCCCCACACCATTACACCACCACCATAATTGCATTAATGAGAAATTGAACAGGTGTTCCTAATATTCCTTTAGGTGAGTGTATAGATGCGTATGTAATGTGTGCTACTATGGACACTGTAGCATCTGTTTACTTACACGTCAAGGTTTATATCTACCTGACAGAAGGACGCAACTTCATTCATTTGCTTAACAGAATAATCTTTCAATGAATTTGTGTCAATATTTTGAATGCCGAAACGGCAGGAGCACATCTCGTACCTCAAATCAAGGATTTTCAAACATCATCATTGCTGGTTTAAAGGTGAAGAGGGTTTTTTCTGCCCCAGCAGCGTCAGGCTGGTCTTGATACTCAAGCAAACAGAGAAATGTTTTCATAGCGCTGGAGTATTTACACTTTTCAAGGGAATGAACCTGCGAATGGTGTACTTAATAGTTGTCTCTGCATATTAAGCTGAGATAGGAGAAAGTATTTTAACTAAACACATCGGCTTCAAAATGATTAAGCTAATGTGTCTGCAAATGTTGGCATTATTTCGGATTCAACTCCTGTCAACATTTAAGTGATATCGCATTAGAGCTTCAATCGAGCTCAAAATAACCGAATGGGGAGCCAAAGGAGCCAAAAGAAGTTTGCATGAAGGATTTAAAGATGTGTTCACAGGTTTAACCAGCCTAAATTGGAGCAACTTTTTACAAACCGTGCCAGAACGGAAAACGCAGAATTGGCTGTGTGTTCTTTGAATAATTTTCACAATTTATTGGAGACAAGAAAAGCCGTTTCAATTGGAGGCATCTGTCCTGTTTCGCTCATCTCTTCTGTGTTTTTAGCAACCAGTGTCAGACATTCAAGCCCATATGGTCATCTATAATTCACAAGACTCTACACCCAAAATAAACTGTTATTGGCAAACATTTACATATCAGAGAACCAGAAGGGGGAATTGAGAAGATGGCTTATATTTCCCCCTTATGGCTTCAAAGTGAATTTCTGCTGTTCTGTTTTCTTAATACTTTGAGATCTGTATCACTTTTAAAGGCCATTTTTTATGTGTTTGTCCCGTTAAAGCCTCAAGAAGCAGTGGGTTACAGTGCATTTTATATCAGCTAAGGGGGCTGTGGCACGGTGCATAAAGCTTTTATAAAATGGTTATTCCATATGCGTAGCAAGGTTCCATAAAATAATGTAAACAACACGATATTTAGGCTATGTAATGCGTCAGCCGTTATTAATAGAGGGATTTTATAACGGCTTAGCACTCGGCTTAGCCAATCAGGATCAGAACTGACCGTTTTATAAAGTTTGTTTTTAAAGTAAAAGGAGATGTATATAGAAAAAGAGCAGCGACTTTGACTTGGCACCGAGTTGTTTGACAGATGTGAGCTGTTTAGTTTAGATTTGATTGGCGTGGTGGAATGAAGCCCCTCTGAATGCTCTGTTTGGACCGAGATCGCAGGAAATGCATTGGCAGCTGGTTAGTAAAAGAAAGGATGGCACAAAGAGAAAGATGCGACGTACCTAAGGGTCTTATCGACGAACATAGGACAACGATATCACAGAGATTCAGATGGGGAAAGAGTACACACAAACAGATGAGAAAGTAGAGAGGAAGAGAAAACCTTTTAACTTTCCACTTGGAATTGAGTTCTTACTCAGGGATTTAAGTTTAATGCAACATTTTAAAGAGTAAGTCTTCTCCTGAGAAAAGCAACTTGAATCTTAAAAAGCAATAGAAAATAAACCCTCATCTTTAGAGTATTGATTCAGAGGGCATTGGGGAAATTTTGTTAGTTTTTAATGTTCTGTCTGCACACCTTCTGAAGCAGCAAGACAACCGAAAACTGTTTCTAACAGTACTTTTTTTATTGTTAAATGAAGTCACTAGACTCCAGGCTGCACTGCAAAAATATGTGTTTGTTACTTGGTACAAATTTCTTAAATCTGAAAATGTTTTAATCATTAGAAATTTTCTTCTAAAGCAAATTAACCTTTCATGTTGTTTATTATTAAAACAAGCAAAAAAACTCAACCAATGGAAAAAGAAAATAGATTTTGAGTTTGAAGTTTTAAGATTAAGTCATCAGGTTTGTTTTTCTTCATTTTTCTTACTGACAGAATTTTTTATCTTAAACTCAATTATTTATATATTTTCATTCAGGAAACAAGAATAAATATCTTGCTTCTTAATTAAATTGATTTTTAATATAAATGTTTTTCGATGTTTGTACTAGAAAACAAGACAAACATTTTATCAAAGAAATTCATTTTTATTCATAAACAAGCAAAACATTTTGCCAATGGGGTACGGAAATAGAAATTGAGTTTTAAGTTTCTATATTAAGAATTTATTTTTCATACTACACTGACAGAAATTTTTACTTTCAGAATTCAATTTGTCATTTTTGGATTTTTTTTAATATTTATATTATAAAACGAGACAAAATTTTAAGAAAGAAATTCATTTTTATCCAGTATCGGTAATGTTATGGCACGACATTGTGGTATTATGTTGTCCATTAAGATTACATACGATGCTGCCTTTGGGCCAAAGAAAGATATCTTAGAAGGATGCCCGCTGTTCTTCTGTACCACTGTTGTTGCCTACTACTTCCATGCATCACGTCAGGAACACGCCTAGGCAGATTACTAGATCTAATAACGTCTCACCAAATGAGACCTTGAGGAAATGTTCCTTATATCTTCATAAGTATGAATTGAATATGCTCCTGTCACTGAATAAAAATCATTCTCCAATTTTGATGTAGCGCACGTCAGCGTCACACAATCGTCCCTTGAAAGAGAAGATACCCCGATGGAGAACCAGCACACATTCTCTCATTACACAAACCGTCACTCATTTCAACCAGTTAGCATCTTTCCCTCAGTGGATCTGAGGTTGAAATATGCAAGGTAGGGCACCCTCTGAATAATAAATGTCCAGGTTGTTCGTCTTCATTAGTCCAAACACAAAAGAGAGCGGGCCTCGTTCTTTTAAGTCCTGCGGATGTGTGGATGCGGCTCAGTTCTTCTCCGCCAGCGCTTCAGAATCTGACGTGAATTCCCTTCACGTAATGCTCAGGTTCCTCTGAAGTCTTTCTGTAAAAACCCTCTTCTGATGTATTGACCAAAGCTCGAGGTTTAGCATTCACGTGTGCTGGCTTGTGTAGATACTTACGGTATCTACAGTTGATCAATAGAAGTCTACTGTGTCATTTACATAACAAAGCGACTTACTGTTTGATCGGATCATGTAAGGGTTTAATGGTTTTGCTTAGATGACACTTGGTTGTGTTTAAGGTCAAAGTGAAATCAAGAGCCATGTGTACTTTCTGAAAAATAAAGAAAATCCAAAATAAAATCCAAAGTTTGTCTTTTATCATTCTGGATGTGCTGCAACAATGATCTTTTCCAGATGACATCATCAAGCACTTTTCATGTAGAGACTGACATACATGAGCATGGAGCCTTAACATTAAAGGTAGAGTGTATGAAATTTAGCGACCACTACGGTGGCTGAAACAGGTCTACACGTCATGTCTCACTTCTTTAATGAAGGTGATAAATTATACGAAACGCACTCTATTGTGCAGTTTGTCCATTTGGGGTTACTATAGAAACAACATGGCGAATTCCATGTAAGTGGACCCGTGGCGTATGTAGATAGAAATAACTCCTTCTAAGAAAATAAAAACATAACTCTTCATTATGCAAGGTCTTTATGCGCCTCTGAAGACATAGTTTTGTTTATTATATTGCATTTTTGTCAATAGATCCCCCGAAGAAATTACACATTGTGCCTTTAACATAGATGATTTAGCCAGATTATTTGGCTTTCGTAGTGTTTCATGAGAAATCTCAGACTTTTGTTCGCATTCGTTGGTATTTTGGCAGTTCTGAGCGCTTTTGTAATCTCTGTACTTACTGTCTAGGAGAAACAGATTGAACATTAAAGAGATCAGACCAGACTTTGGTATCTTTGTAAATCTAATCACACTGTAGTTTGAGACGTTGTTAAAATCTTCATTGAAATGCATAGATGAGACACAAGGGATTTTGAGGTCTTTAAACAATGTCCCCATTTAATCTCGTTACCGTCTAGGTGAAACAATGGAGATATTAAAGAGATCCTATTTGTGTTTTAAGTCACAGAATCATCATCCTCTGAGGGATCAGGAGAATAACAGGCGGAATTCAATTTTCTTGTCTCTTAAATATCTCATTCATTCCTGTAGTTGCAAATGAACCGTCTGTAATGACTCGCATTCAGATATGGAGGACACTTGTCTTAATGCCAAGCTCTCAAAGCGCTCGCATAAACACTTCTGACTCTTTCTAAAACCCCTTCCACTCCTCTCAGGTAGACTTCCCGAGCAAAGCGTCTTATCCCAGAGCGGATGGAAATGGATTAAACTGGATTAGAAAGGCTGGCACTCGCGCCACAAGGTGTGCGGAACAGCACTTGGCCCGTTTGACAGTGGAACTTCTGTGCTGTCAGGGGGGGATTTAATAGCCTATTTAGGTATATAATGCACTGGGCTATCTGACAGCGCCGGGAGGTTATATATGAGAGCTGTGAAGACGACACAGGCTTTAAAGTGCTGATTAAGAGAGCGCTGACATTTTTGGGGGCGGTACTTTCGAAGAGATGAGTTTTCACATAGCTTTCAAGAAGCTGTGTGGTTTGCGTTTACGGATTTTATGAAGGGTATTTTTTAAAGTGGTATGGTTGGGATGCTTATGATAGAGCTTTTTTTAACATTTTTTGCATTTTATTTAGGTTGAGATAAGATATATTATTGCTTTGGGTGTAATTGTTTTTTCTCCCTTACGATAAAACGTTTTCTATCTGAAGTTACAAAGCTGCGATTTTCTTTATTTTAATCTTACTTGAGTTTTATTGTAGTTTTAATAATATTTTGAATTTACTTTTATGCAATATTTGGTAACACTTCAGTATAGGGGGCAATTCTCACTATTAAGTCGTTATAAGCATGCCTACTATTGGCATATTTGCTGTTTATTAGAATTTATAAAGCACATATTCTGCATGACCATACTCTACATCCCTAATCCTACCTTACTAACTATTAATAAGCCATAAATTAAGAGTTAATTGGGGAAAAAGTCATAGTTAATGGTTTGTTAATAGCGAGAATTGCCCCCTATCCTAAAGTGTGACCTAATATTTTTATATTTCAAGTTCGTTTTGATTACTTTATTATATGTGCTTTTGTAATTTTATTTATTTGTAATATTGTTAATATTTTTTAAATGTTTTACTGTTTTTTTAATTTTAGTATTTGAAATCATTTATATATTTTTTAATTTAAATGTTTAAACTATTTTTTAATATTTTAGGTTTTATTTATTTCCTGTTAATTGTTTTGGTGCATAGCTAGGACAGCATTTCTTATTTTGTTTAAGTTTGTTTTTAAATAATATTTATTTGTTTATTTCCAATTCCAGAATTTTTTTATTTCAAACATCAATCATACTTATAAAGCAAAATTTGAAGTGGAATTCTTAACTTTTGCCTCTCTATCGCCCTCTCTATTTAAAACATAAAATATCAGATTTCTGACAAATTCGTACTTGCCGATCAAATTTATAAATCATTATCATAGGCCTTTTTATTTTAAATGTGGTATGGTCAGGAGACAGTTTTAAACACAGTCTTTATCAAAAAAAGTCATAGCTTCAGTTAATCAAACACAAAGTATTTCAACAAAATAACGAAAAATTCTTTTCCCCAGCAATCCTTTCTTCTTCCCCTAAACAGGTGATTATCCAGACATCTGAATAGTTTTACAGGAATAACTAAGAACTGCTGTACATGCGTCACGGTTTGCCCGCATTTACAGTCCGGTCGTTTCTCTCCCAATTAAATCTTTGTTTCTGGCCCCTCGCTGTGAAGAGGATCCCCGCCTCGCTCTCGCTGTTATGACAACTGACTCAGTGGAGTCTAATTAGCCCTGTCTCCTTCTCCGTCCACATCCCTCCGTCTCCTTCATTTGTGCCTCCCTCCCGCACGTTTCCTTTCGGGAACCGAGAGGTCAGCAGACAGATGAAAGCACCTGTGAGATGTTTGTGAGGCAAGATAGAGAGTTAAAATGGTAAAAAATATAATCTGGCGAATACCGAGCGGATAGAAGAAGAACAGTAACAGGCTTGGAAAGGGGTTATGTGCGAGTAAACAACCGTGATGGGGCTCTCACAGCGATAGACGTGGACCTGGTACTCCTAAATGAACGTCAGGAAGGAATGAGGGATTGTGCGGAGTTTCCTGCCATCAGAGAACATCTGCCGGCTTACAGTCGACATGCCTAAACAGCGTATTTGCATTCTCCTTATGATCAAAGCAGAACGCCACACGCGAGCGCGGAGCAGGTGTCAGACCCTTCCTTTAACCCTCCTCCTTTCCACAATCTTCTCCAGAAGTAGCGCGGTAATTGCCGAAACGTACAGGTTGAGGGTAGAAAGATCTAGTGTTAAATTCTTGGCATTTTAGGAAAGACAAGATGAAGATTGGCGGTGCAAGTGTAATTAAATCAATTACATGCCATGAATCATCTCTCCTCTGTACCTTCTCTTCTCATGATGGGAAAATGGCCTGATTCTTATTGTCACTTTGCAGAGTGTGCCGTTGAACTTCGGGCACACGGGTTTGAGTTGCTTAGAAACCACTTTTCTTTTTTAGAAAACTGTTTGCATCCTTAGACAGTTTCTTTAAAGTTTGTGATCGTCTCATCTGTGGTTACGTGAATATTATCGAATGTGTGTGTATCTCACAATTCCTGGTTGCAAGTTTTTGTTTGTAAAACCCATTAATTCTGTGCTCCTGTGTTCTCCCTCATATTTTTTAAAACCATGACCCATATTTGTCATGCGCTAGGAATCGAATTCTGATTGTATGAATAATGCATCGAGTTATTGCTTTAAAATTCTGAATGACTAAATCTGTTGATTCGTTCTTCCTCCCAAGTGTTCATTAAATCTGTGTTCTGTGTACAAAAGGACAGCCGATGCATTTGTAACTCCCCTTTAAAGTGTATGTGTAACTTTAGACTGGCTCTTCTGTGAATATTTGACCCCACAGACGAGCACACTCGTGTCCGGCTGCAACCGCTGGAGGGAGACCCCCATTCGGACTACATAAACGCCAACTATATAGATGTAAGTATGACATGGTATGACTCTTTATGGTGACCAAAGCCCTGCATACAGCCATATGGATCGATTTTAATGTATTTTATATCGCATTTTGCATTGCTGCTAAGCAGTATTAAAGAAAAATAACATTTCAACAGTATAGAAATTAGGAAAACGCCTGCAAAAAAATTGTAAAAACTGAATCAAAATAGTACAAGTATAAAAACATTTATGTATTTATACCATTATTAAGATACAAGGTCCCATTGCAGTTTTGTTTTAAACAAAATCACATTAGCATTACTGTTAAAATGTCTATAGGATTGTAATATTATATTAATATAATATACACTATATTCATAGTGCTATTATAAGATGATATGCGTCTTTAAGCCTCCGTGTTGTGTAACCTTCCTAAAATGCGAGAGGAACTTTATTCTTTGCTGTCAGAGAAAGGCTTAATAGATGAATTTAACTTTTGTGAAATGAGCTGCTAAGAGCCGTGCTTGTAGTGAATGAAACTAAACTGTTCTCTGCCTAAACACTCCCATGAGTTACTGTGAATTACAAAGCTAATGTGCTCAGTTAGCGACAGGTCAAAATGAAAGAATTTCCTGTGCGCTCTGAATCCAACACGTTGATGTAAATGGCATAATGATGCTGTCGACATGATTGTTTTTATAACAAAAGGAATGAGAGTGAATATGTCCATGTATGTTATAGACAAGCTTTCTTAGACCGCAGCAGCTATAATCTCGCCACCCATTTTAATCCTGAATATAAAACAATTACCGCCACCATCGTAGGAGAGACCCGGTCGTAAACCTCAGCTGTGTGCTTAAGAGCTTGACGGGAGCAAGGCTGCTCTGGTCACTAATTTGTTTTGTGGTGGTTAAAATGCTAATGGAGTGAAAGCTTCGGAAAGTTAAATTATAATGTCTCATTGAATGCAGAATTGGTTTCAAAGCCTGTGCTTAAATGAAGTTTATTGTTGCGTGCAGGTGAAAAAATTAGTTTCATCTGAATCATTTTCATCTTTTTCATCTTGTTTCCCAGGGCTACCACAGACAGAGGCACTACATAGCCACACAAGGTAATTAAGAGAACAAAGATACAACATCAGCAAAACCAACAGAGTTTCTGAACCGAAAACTATCAGTGTGTGTCTGTCTCTGTATTCAAAAGCACTAATTGGAACATCCCTGCTGAAAAAAGCATAGAAATGCTTTTGATCTTAAGGTGTATAGACATGATGTTTGAAATTAGTGAGGTGGAGATATTACACCTTAAAAAGTAAAAAGTTGACTTAAAATTTCAAGGCAACTCGCTGCTCAGCTTTTTTGAGTGTACTCAACTTTTGGTCAAGTATTTCACCTAACTCAATTAACTGAGTAATGTCACATGACTGTAAATTGAAAATAAATAGTTTAACCAACTTTAAATAAATATGCAACAATCAAATTTCTGAGTTCACTCAACTATGGACTAAATTGACACAACTCTATAGATTATTTATATAATGTTAATATATAATTGTTCTATTATACTGTACACACTCTACTTAATAGATATATTATATACACACTTAAGTAACTGCTTAAGCTGTATGTGTTTTAAACATTTTAGTTGTCACCTTCAGACCTCAACACTGAACACATGAGCCTCAATCATGGTAACAATCATCAAACATCGTTAAACATCGTATAGTTAAAAAAGGAACTCTTAATACTAAAGGTAACTTTCAATGACAACAAAATCTAAAATAGCAATCATTTTTATCATTTTAACCGGCAAATTGAAAATTCTGCAATGCATGCTGGGAACTTTCAAACACTAGAATTGTTTTTTGAGATTACAGTTTGGCAAGTTGGTCAAACTTCTTGTCCTGCTTTGGACAGATATCTAAATTCAGTCAACCAAAGAATCTTTGTTGGTACCACATTTCGACTCATTTTGTTCACATACTCACAATAATACATTCTTCTTCTTCTACTAAAAAAACTTTGTTCAAGGTACTTTATTTCCTTTGTTGGTAGAACAATTTGAAGTTGTATTTTTTTTTAACTTGTGATTTGATTTTCACTGCACGGTTATCACAGCCCAAATAAATTATGTTCACTGTATTAATTCCGGAAATTGAAAACTTGTTTTTAGACAGAAAAAACTTATGCCATTTGTTTTGATCAATGAATCACGGTCAGCATGGCCAAAAGAAACCACGATAACGGTGTTATTATTCTATTTATAAACATAATTTTTAAAAAGAAAAAATGATCTTTGGTCAATAAATCTCACTCAAACTACAAGTGTGTAGAGCCAGAGAGAGAACTGAACCATTGTGACACTTAAGGCAATATACGGTGTGCGTAGAATTATCACAGTATCAATGATCGTGGTATTTCACGCTTATTGACGAACATACAGAATATACTGATAACATACATATGAATGGGCAAAACATGTTGAATTATTTTATTGATCTATTAAAAATGTTGAAATTAACACCAGTTAAGAATAATCAAAGTTGTAGACCTGTTATTTATTGTTTGTTAACTAATAGTAAAAAAACAATATTACTGTAAAGTGTTACTGTAGTGTCTTATCTGTAATGTTGGTGCGTGATCACATTGGTGCCTTTGTTTCTAAATGTGTTCCTCCTCATCTCCCGTAGGCCCCATGCAGGAAACAGTGAGGGATTTTTGGAGGATGATTTGGCAGGAGAATTCTGCCAGTATCGTCATGGTAACCAACCTGGTGGAAGTGGGCAGGGTAGGTGTTCTTCAATTATCTCTTCCCTTGATAATTATCACAGGATTAAGGATGATGTTTACAAAGTCCGCCTCCCCTTGATACACAGTTTACAATTATTTTAAGGTTAAATCAAGAGTTTAAGAGAGTTATCAAGAGTTTATACATTTATAAATTTGTAAGACGTGTGGTTGCACAATTTGTAAATAGTCCATGTCGATGTACAGTATTTAACCCCAAAATGAAAAATTCTGTATTGCAGTCATGAGAATCCGTCTGATGATAATAATAAGTGACAATAAATGCTTGACAAAATAGATGCATTACAGTAATAGAAAATCTAATATCATAATATTACACCAATATGTCCTCGACAGATTGGTGAGACTCAAACTTTTAGAGGACATCCTAAAATTGACCACATTTAGGTGCAGTTCTCGATATTCCCAATGAGAGCCGTTTGGCGTTACAATAAATATAACGACCGGTGTTCGATGATTTGCTCCAGTGAACCTCAACCGCAGGGGTTGTTAATACAGAGATAACACCTTCTCTGACAGGTGGCCAATTACAGCGCTTTGTAATGCTATGTCATCCGGGACTTGTTTGATAATACTTCTTCTAGAAATGGTCTGGGCTGTAATATAGACAAAAATTCTGTAAGATTAAGGCGTCAAACGTTGATATCGTATATTGATGTCTGTGTGTTTTTTAAGGTGAAATGTGTGCGCTACTGGCCGGATGAGATGGAGGTGTACGGCGACATCAAAGTGACGTTGATAGAGACGGAGCCTCTTGCAGAATATGTGATCAGAACCTTTACTGTCCAGAAGGTATAACTTTTAATACATCTATTTATCCTCTGAAACTTTAGACACTGGGGTCACTGGGGTCTTTTTCAAAGAAGAATGAGATACCACATAGATCTCATTAGTGTTTTCTTGTCCAGCAGGTACGTCTGTCTTTCCATCCCTTTATAATTTAATCCTGTTCTCCATCAGCCTCATGTTCACGGAAACCCCACGAAGTGTTCTTTGCGTTAAGCCTGTAATGCTTATTTCGCTCGATCACTTTTAATGTTTACATTGTTCACGGACAGATTGACTGCCGATCTGCATAAATTCAAAAGCAACTTCTAACAGACAGCCCGAATGAGATCTTAAACCCGCAGATGATATTTTGCAATGAAAGCAAATCGCCAAGCTCTCAGAGGCAGCTCGAGTTTGCTTGCGGAAGCCTCTGATGATCCAAACACAGCAGATGTAGAGAAAGAGATGCTTTGATAGTGGGAGTCTTTGGGAGTCATTTAGAGGGGGCGTGCGGTATGGAGCGGCAAGTCATCAGCGAGTTTTTGAAACTCCTCGATCCATCTGTCTCACGAGAGTTTCAAACATTTCTTCAACTGTGAAAAAGAAACAATGAGGTTTTTTGCCTCACTATCTCTGTTGTCTCTCATAGACAGCATTGATGCTCAACACAGAGCAAATGGAAAATCTTAAATCTTCTTAGATTTATGGCAACGAAAACAAAATTGTTTAAAATCCCACTACAAGTGGTTTTTACAGATTTTAAGAATGCCGTGTTCATGTGATTCAATTGCTGAACGAGATTATTTAAATTATGAAAGGTGATATTATTGGCCGAGTGTTAAACTGTTCTTGTGCGTCCTGGTGCGTATACACTAGAAATGGATTTCATTTCCAAAATATACGATTTCCAAAATGTACGATTTCAGAGACCCTGGCATACCTTTAGTGCAATTGGGGTCTCTCAACATCTACAGTGGGTCATTTACTGTTATTAAAACACACACACATGTGCCACGGGTCCTCGCACGACAGTATCAGAACCTCCAGACACAGATTATGTCAATCTTAATCCAAAATTATAATTAAAAGCTTATCAGAGCATTAAGTGCTAGTAAGGAGGTGCTAGGAAGCGGATTCTGCTGTCTACTTAGTGTGTGTGTCACACAGACCACATGTCAGTACTTTGGCTAAATCAATGAGGTTTAAAGCATGACCTTATTTTTACAGTATGTAGCGTATCTAGGAATATTGCTGTAGTTAAGAAGTAAATACTATAGTATTCTGAAGTATTTTTTCATGTGTGAAGATATTATGCCTATTATTGAATTTAAAACACAAAATTAACTGAAAAAAAATATTTTGGGATTAAAAGGAATCCATTCTAGCAAAATCCCACTCATCACTGATCTTAAACTGACCAGATGCTCTTTCGTTCAGAAGGGCCATCACGAGATCCGCGAAATCCGGCAGTTTCATTTCACCAGCTGGCCTGACCACGGCGTTCCCTGCTACGCCACCGGCCTGCTGGGCTTCATTCGCCAGGTCAAGTTCCTCAATCCTCCAGACGCCGGGCCCATCGTGGTCCACTGCAGGTGCGGACCCCTTTTAACCATAAGATTTCCATTCTGTCTCGTGCTCCGCTTGTCTGTCACACACTCTCTCTTCTAAGATGCATAGTAGCCCAAGGTTTATGTTTTCAAGTTGGATCGATGGTGTGTCTGTGAATCCAGAATGAGAAAGCCATTGATTATTTAGATTATACAATATTCCCTGAGGGCGTTCAATGGCTGTTATAAATACAGTATCATGGTATGCAGTGTAAGTTATGTTTCTTCAGGGCGTTTTTTTTAAGGAATACTTAAGATTACCGATTTAGTTCTTACTCATTTCTGTTGTTCCAAACCTGTATGGTTTTATTCATGGAATACAGTGCTGTTTAAAAAGATGTTGGCACACATTTTCTCTCAATGAATATGTCCACAAAATACCCACGTGCTTGCAGTACACACACGGCTATACTCTTGTGGGCTTTAACTGGGAGACACTTGGACCACGGAGGGTGGTTGCCTCTCCGAAATGCATTAAAATCCTTTATTACACGGCTCATTTGAATGCTTGATTCTGATTGGCCAGTCGTGACATTCCAATGGTTGTTATTTTCAGATAAAAAACGCTCAAAACTAATAACACCCTGTAACCCGGATGCTGCAAATCCTTTTGAGAGGGCATGTTAATATTACACAAAAATGTATTTTAATATGTCTTTTAATAACATTCTGCAGTCTGGATTCGGTAAAAATGAGCTAATAAAATATTTCAAATTCACATTTTATGTCCAGTTTTTTTCTCATGTGGCAAGTACCCGAGTAATAAGCAGGATAATGTACAAGCAGCCGGCTGTTATCGTGAAATAAGCCCCTTCAGTGTGATACACTTATTTCTCCGATAACAACCGGCTGCCTGTACATTATCCTTTACTTAATACACACCTACCAGCCAATCAGAATCGAGTATTCAAATAGACCATGGTATAGTCATTTTTTTTATTTTGTCAATGTTTGGGTAATAAACTGTATATTACTTTAAATAAAAGACAACATTTAATTATCATTCAATTAAAAAAAGTATATGCACATTTTAAAGGGGTCATATAACACTTTTATATTATCGTTTGTTATAGATGCAATACAATGCGTATACACGATTTAAGGTTTAAAAACGTTTTATTTTTCACACACCGTACATGTATTCATCTCCTCCTTGCCCTGTCTTTCTGAAACATGAAGATTTTTTACAAAGATCATCGCTCTGAAAAGCGAGGTGTGCCATGATTGGCCAGTTAACCAATGCGTAGTGATCAGTCGAATACTCCATTTGCTTTAAGATAGAATGCTTCTTTTGTTCCGACACTTTAATGTTTGCAATCTTACGTGTGTATTACATACATGGGGAACTTATAACACAACAAAGACACAGAAGAATACGTATTCGCGTCATATGACCCCTTTAACGTATTAATGACAGATTCCTACATGGAATTTAAGCATGCTGGTAGCAAGGACATCCTCTTTCTCTCTCTCTTTTTCTCTCTCACACTCTGGTTGTTTACCAGTCACGCCATAAATCACCGAGAGTGACGGGCAATCTGTGGCTCTGTGGAGTTACTCTGTGTGTGGGAAGTAGTTTTAGAGTGACGGATAGCACATCTACTGTCCAAATGCTCGCAAACACACACACACAAACACTTAATTCTCCCAGAACTTTGTTTTTGTTACAACTATCATTTAAATGCTGGCAAAACTATAACCTCAATCAATGTAGTATGTGTACAGTATGTGTTATTAAGCTAACATGATAACACGCTAGTTAATATGAGCAGTTGTATGCTTGCTTGTTGTTCTCAAAGTTTTAATATTACTGTGAATCATTTATTCATGTTATTTATGAATACTTGCCATCATTCTCTGGCTATAAAGTAAAATGGGTGTACAGAATATTGCAGTGGTGAGTCATAGAGATGGTTTATTGTTAATAAACTGTGTGTGTCATGTGTGTTTCATGCAGTGCCGGGGCCGGAAGAACGGGCTGTTTTATTGCTGTGGATATTATGCTGGACATGGCGGAGAGTGAAGGTGTGGTGGACATCTTTAACTGTATCAGAGAGCTGCGATCACAAAGAGTTAACATGGTTCAGACTGAGGTGAGCTGTATTTACATAATCCTGTTGAAATCACAGTTACTGTAGTTTATCATATATAGTACACGCTTTAAATCTGTCATCGGTCTCTCGCTCACTCACACACACACACACAGAACAAACACACACACTTATATACAGTTGTGCTCAAACTGATTCAACAAGCATAACTGTAGCTTTCACTAGTTGATTCATTCATTCATTTACAGAACATTTTACTACCTCATTCATTCGTTCATTCACATAACATTTTGATACCTAATTTGTTTGTTCGTTTGTTCATTCACAAAACCTTTCAATACCTATTTCATTCATTAGCTCTTGCGTTTGTTGTAAACGTTCACTTAGTTCGTCCGGTCTTTTATTCAGATCACCTTTAACTACCTGATTCAACACTGATTGACATGAATGTTTAATACCTCATTCGTTCATTCATTCATTTGTTCATTCGTCTATTCGTTCGTTCATACGTTTGTTTGTTTGTTGTGCGTTCGTTCATTCATACGTTCGTTCATTCACATAACCTTCCGCTAACTAATTTGTTTGTTTGTTCGATCATTCAAAGAACCTTTCAATACGAAATTCATTCCTTTGTTCGTTTGTTCATTCATTCGCTCGTGCGTTTGTTGTAAACGTTCACTTAGTTCGTCCGGTCTTTTATTCAGATCACCTTTAACTACCTGATTCAACACTGATTTACATGAATGTTTAATACCTTATTCATTCATTCATTCATTTGTTCATTTGTCTATTCATTCGTTCATTCGTTCTTTCCTTCATCCGTTTGTTTGTTTGTCCGTGCGTTCGTCTGTTCATTCGTTCATTCATTCTTTCCTTCATCCGTTTGTTTGTTTGTCCGTGCGTTCGTCTGTTCATTCGTTCATTCATTCGTTGAAATAACCTTTCACTACCTAATTTGTTCATTCATTCGCTCATGCGTTCGTTTGTAAATGTTCACTTAGTTCATCCGGTCTTTTATTCACATCACCTTTAACTACCTGATTCAAAACTGATTCACATGAATGCTCAATACCTCATTCGTTCATTCATTTATTTGTTCATTTGTCTATTTGTTCGTTCATCCATTTGTTTGTTTGTCCGTGTGTTCGTTCGTTCGTTTGTTCGTTCGTTCATTCATTCATTCATTCGCTCAAATCACCTTTCACTACCTAATTTGTTTGTTCGTCCGTTCGTTCGTTTGTTCATTCAAATAACCTTATGCTACCTGCTTCATCATTCATTTACATAACCTTTCACCACCTGATTTATTCATTTACACGCATAACCTTTTACCACCTGATTCATTCATTCATTTAACCTTCAACTTTCTAAATTCTTAATTCAATTACAATACCCTTCACTATCTGATTCATTCATCTGTTTATATAACCACCAAATTAATTTGCTCTTTATTAACTCTTTATTTCACTCCTTTCTTTCTTTCTTTCACTTATTTACATTGGCTGAAACTACCTCATTTGCTTTTGCTTTTTTCATTGGCTGTTGGAATTCAAAGTCTTGCCCCCTTTGGAGTAATAAAATAGCAATATAATAATAATGCAAGAGGTATACAGTACTCTAATGTTGTTTGGTATGTTTTACTGAGTTATTTGATTACATATCAGCGTTAACCGTTTTAGTCTTAAATATGAATCATTTTATTTGTATTGTATATTATTATTATATATTTGCCATTATACGCTTTACCAAATTGAAATTTGGTTTTATTTCTACATTAATCCCGGTCTGCCAGTGCCCACAGCATCATGAGCATCATTTCACATGGACACGTTGTTTCATTCTGATGTAACACAATTTTGCAATGTGGACAGCGTGCTTTTAAAAGACTAACACTAAACACAGCGCTGGCGATAATGGGTTCTGGGAAGCAATTTGTGTCATCCGGCGGCCCCATTCACAGCTAATCCTCCACAGACACAACATAAAGCAATTAATCTTTTAAAAGGCTTTTTCTGCTCTTTTTTCGTTCACGTCCTCAGCCGAAGTTCTCACCGGGTTATGAGTAATAGGTACGGTAGGTCATATCAGCTTGACTTTAGCTAAGCGTGGATCAAAGGCCTGCATTAACATTCAAACCCTTAAGCCGCAGGCATTGTTGAGTTAAAATATGGATAATTCCACCCCATATTGAGGGCCGGGCTTTAAGAGAGAGTTTAATATTAGCCGCAGGATGCTGACAATGCTTCCAGTGGCCCCTTGATCTCATTTTTAAGGCGCGTTTGGAGACGATTTAGGGACACGCTATTTGAGCGTGAGAAACTGCAAAAGTTGAGATACGTCGAGATCCCTGACGCTGGAGTCATTTCAGCGTCTGCAAAATAAACTTTATACACTTTATGCACTTTCATATAAATATTTGTATTTCCCTCATGACTTCCCTTGATGCTGTGATGTATTTGTCATAGCTTGAGGTCCGGCTACTGAAATTTACATGAATTATGTAGATTGCTTGATTTGAAGCTGAAAAGATGTCAATAAGCCTTAATTGTTTTTGAGCTGATATGGTTTTAGTATGATAAATTTAGCTCCAAAATGCCTAGAGTGGGAAATCTCATGTGACCTAATAGACAATCTGTGTTTTCATCAAAAATAAAGTAAGTGTTTGGCTGTGAATGTAATATTGCATCAATTTAATCAAATTAACTAAGATAGAAAAAACATGTTGCAAAGGAACTAAATGTTCAAACCTCTCTAGACTTAAGAACTAGTAAAGGATTTTTTTTTGAAAAAAGAAGCAGGTCGTGTATCCTTGGTTACTTTGATAGTGTAATGTTTTGTCATACTTAAAATGTCTATTCCAATCACATTCAAAGATCACATCCTGGATACAAAGTAGTAGTTTTATCATCTGATGCCATCATTGTAACCCTGTGCATCCACAGAACTTTGTTGTAAGGATTATTTGTATCTTTCTGTCTCTGAAGGAGCAGTATGTGTTTGTGCATGACGCCATCTTGGAAGCGTGTTTGTGTGGGAACACGGCAATCCCAGTGTGTGACTTCAGAGCCATTTACTACAACATCAGCAGACTGGACTCTCAGACCAACTCCAGTCAGATCAAAGACGAGTTTCAGGTGAGACAAAGAGAGCGGCTACTACTGTTTGTCATTTAAAAATGACATCTCAAAACCAGAGGTGGACAGAACTTCATTTGAACTCTGGTGAAGGACTTAATCTAGAAGTACTAGATTTTTTACATCAAGGTGCAATGTGTAATATTTAAGAGGATCTATTGACAGAAATGCAATATACATAATTTATGTCTTCAGAGGTGCATAAAGACCTTACATAATGCAGCGTTATGTTTTTATTAGCTTAGAATGAGCTATTTCTACATACTATTCTTAAATACGTTATCTCCTTTGTCAAAGAAGCGAAAAGGTGATGACATCTTAGTTCTGTGTCAGCCGCCGTAGTGCTTTGTAAGGTAGTGTGGGGGCAATTCACAACTTAACCAATAGATGCCGCTAGAATCTACACAGAAAATCGAAGTATTGAATGTAAAAAATCAATGCGTATTTATAAAAGGCAGTAGAGTAAAAAGTATGATATAAGCTTTATTATGTGGTCAAGTCAAACGTTTACAAATACAGAGATTTCAAAATGTACTTGAAAGCGAAAAGTACTGTTCATCTTTATTTGTTTCTTTAATAAAAGTTCTTTGTCGTGTCTTGTATGTAATTCTCTTTTTTATAAGGTTATTAGGCAGAAAACCCTATGACTTGATACTGAAATCCTTAACTTTTGATGGCAAACTTTGTAGCAAAGTCAGCTCTGGAAAAGATGTGAGGTTGTTGGAGCCTGTTCCCCAGGATATCAATATCCTCCATTTGCTCTCCATTAAATCTCATCAGCCTCGAAAAAACAATCGGAAAATTAAATGGATCCCATTTGTGATTTATCATCCCTAAGGCAGTAAAACAGTATGAACAGAGACTTACTTTTTGTGGCTGGAGCTCTTACAGCATAATCGGCGAGACACGTGACCAGCCCACGTATAGTCTAATGCATTGAATGCTTTGAGTTTTTTTATTCTTGCATATTGGCAGAATTATATTACGGCCGAAGATCCTGCAGCTATTTCCAACAACTTTATCAATCTTTCAAAAGGCTCATGTGCGATTCTATCACGGTTTCTCCTCGATTCAAAGATCTTTGAAAAAGTCAATTGGGAAAGGAAAGCAGCTCCCATTATGCATTTAGATGAGGCAGGTGAGTAAAGACGCCGTGACTCAGACATGAGGGGAAAAAATGCTTTTTTACGAGCCATTGGCAAGCTGCTGGGCCTCATAAAGTCCAACGCCGAGCTATTTCTTTTCATGGCGCCTTTATGTTTTGTATTCCCTGTGAAATGAGCGAGTCACCGCCGTCTGAAGAGAAGGAGCGCTTTAGATCTGTGAGGTGTCTCATAAAATATGATGAATATGTTTCTATCTTTCTTTCCTTCCGATCTTTCATTTTCTATCTAGTTCGGCATCCCTCTATCTTGTAAGCAATTTTTCACTGTCGCTCTCTCTCTTTCTGTCTCGCTCACTCTCTCCATCTCTCTGTTATTCAGTGTGTCTTATACATAAGTAATGACTGACCTTCAGTTTAGTAAAATATTTGCGCTGGTTGCGGTCGAACTACTAGTGCGAGCGGAATTGCTTTATACACACCATTTTTTCTTTCAAACAGCTTTATTTTGGCAGGAAAATAGGGAAGTACGAGTTTTGGTTCTGTAGTTTAAAGATTTTTATTGGACGGTTCTGTTTGATTTTTTTGTCAGACTCTGAATATAGTGACCCCGCGTGTTCGTCCGGAGGACTGCAGCGTGGGACTGCTCCCGCGTAACCACGATAAAAACCGCAGCATGGACGTCCTCGCCGTGGATCGCTGTCTGCCTTTCCTCATCTCGGTCGATGGCGAGTCGAGCAATTACATAAACGCAGCGCTAATGGATGTAAGTTTGAAAGTTTTAACGTTAAATCTGACTTTTCTACTAGGGATGTAACGATTCACCGATACGATTCATTCACAATTTATTTTTAGAAAAAGAGTTGAACAAATCATTTTTATCATTTCTATAATGCTGTACATGTACAAACAAATATTTTATGTCAAATAACAAATCTAAATTGCAATTTTTAAACAAATTACAAATCAAATAAAAAAGGAATAATGCAAAAGTTTCTCTAGAATAAACAAAGTAAGACATTTAAGCATATCCACGTTTTTCAAGTTTGCTAAAACAGCGGCTCCTGCTGTTCAAAACATGTATTGTGATTCAAATAACATCTCAACTGGCTTAAATCGTCACATATTATAATTGATTTTCAACCGGCTCTCTGTGAATCGTTGCATCCCAATTATCTACTTTTTACTGTCCTATAGTTTATTTAAGAAAACAGTCATTCATATTTTGCATTTTTGCATTTACTTTCGTTCAAATATGGCATCTTCTACCAGGTTTGTGATGGTGTGTGATGTTTGTGCTCGAATGAGATTGGAGGGGTTTTTTGTACGTTTTGCTTTCACCCGGGAATACCAAAGACCTAGGAGATAACATAGCAATGCTCAAAGAAACAATGGAGACAATCTAGCAAGATTAGAACACATCTCTATAATCTCCACACATCATAATCACACTCGTTTCAAAAGCAAGCATCTTCACACAGCGTCTAACACAACACGCACTTTAGGTGATGAACAACACAATAAACAGATAAGAGATGAGATGTATTAGACAGGTTATGATGTGAGGAACACTGGTTCATACATACCCCCATGACTTCTCCGGCAAGATCATCATTCAGTCCAAAGGGTGAATTCAATAGTTCAGTGGGAATTCAATGTGGACAAGCACATTTTCGTCTGCATCCTAGAACTCTGTCGTCTAGAACTTAAGAATCGCATTTAGCACAGAATTTTGGGCCACATTTACTTTGCTGATTTACATAATTCCTTTAGCAAATTCAAACTCTAAGGCAAGTTTCCGTGCACATCTTCATGGAGTTCATGTCATTGCGTGTTTGAGGCACATTGGGATGCTTGGAGTTCGAGCAGGGCCAACATGTAAACCTGTTCTCTTATTGATCGTCCCAGAGCCACAAACAGCCAGCGGCCTTCATTGTAACGCAGCACCCGCTTCCCAACACAGTGGCAGATTTCTGGAGGCTGGTGTTCGACTACAACTGCTCCTCCATCGTGATGTTGAATGAAATGGATGCAGCGCAGGTACGTGGTTCCCGGAGGCTGTGAACTACTTGACCTTCACCTCTATTTAGCAACTATTATCTGTTGGAATTTGTTATGTTTGGGTTGATATATTTTCCTGATAGTGTTTTATTGATTTTTGTGTGTGGATATACAAAAAGCAGGGAATGTGATCTGAAGGCAAAAAAAAATACTTGAAGGAACAGACAACTAATTTATCTATGAAATTCTTATGTTATGTTATGTCATGTCATGTTATGTATTTAATTTCCTTTCTTTATTTTATTATTCTATTTTTTTATGAAAATGTAAAATCTAAATCTAAAAAAACTGCTTTACAAATGTTTTTGTGCATTTCAGGAAATATCAACCAAAAGTTATGTATTTTTGCAAATATCTCTTCATTTCCAACAGGTTGCCATAGAGATGTTTTAATATAATTGTTCACCTGAACTTTTTTTCACATCATCTTTTTTTCACTGTCACAGTCACATTGTATGTAAATTGTATTTATTTTGTTCAAAATCTCTACATCCCTACAGCTCTGCATGCAGTATTGGCCCGAGAAGGGTTCCTGCTGCTACGGCCCCATTCAAGTTGAGTTCATATCTGCCGACATCGATGAAGATATTATCAATCGCATCTTCAGGATCTGCAACATGGCACGGGTAAATGCATCCCAAATGAATTACATCTAGTTTAAGCCTGAACCCGAAGGAAGTCCAAACGACAACACGTTTTGGGACTGAGGAGGTTCAAATTTAGTTTCCTTTACAACAACTTCTCACCAACCACAGCAAGATATCCTATAAGTCATACTGTGTATTTTCAGAATTGATGTGTTTTGGTCAGGAAAAATACAGTCTTTGAGCTCCATAATCTCATAAGCAGAGCTCATATTTGAAAATGGCTTGGCATGCTGTCATGTGTTTCTTCTTTGGCGTGTCATAGCTTAACATTAGCATTCATTACTGCAGTTTCAGGTGATTAAGGAGGTGTGCAACGTTACTAACACACATCCCCGGCTTTTTTTGTTCTCCCCATTCTTCTTAACTGCTGGTGACAAGCGGCGTTTACCGGGCAGCTAATCAGTGTCGGCGCGGCAAAGAGGCGCAAAATAAATAAGTGCCACAGCGGCACAAATTTGCCGTGAAATGGCCCCATCGATGGAAAATTGCATGTAATACGGTTCTCATTTAGTGGATCTGATTGTATCCAGTAGACAACTCTGTTTGGTTTCGCTTGGCTTTGTGTTGTTTTATTTTTTGTTTTGTATTGTGTCTGGAGCAAGCAGAAGAGCTGAAGGTTATTTATCTGTCCAAAACAGAACATATGCCAGTAAAGAAAAAGATTGTATTGTATCGTTTCATTTACAGTATCAACGTTTTTTCAGATGTTTCTCCTGAAATGCTAGAAAAGATAATTTGGGTAAATTATTGAGAAATGTACCTACTGAGATCCTGATTTGGGCGTCTTTGGTCATTTGAACACAGTCCGAGATGTCCTTAAGAAGTCAGTTGAGATTTTAAAGTGATCACTTTAGGGTTTTGCTTAGTGGTGTGTTGGTGCAAAACTGTCAAACACAACATCAAATGTTTATGAATAAAAATTCACACGTCTTGTGTTCTGCTTCCAGCCTCAGGACGGCTACCGGCTGGTCCAGCATTTCCAGTTCATTGGTTGGCCAGCGTACAGAGACACGCCGCTGTCCAAGCGCTCCATCCTGCAGCTGGTCAGACGATTAGCCAAATGGCAGGAGCAGTATGATGGAGGAGATGGACGCACGGTGGTCCACTGCCTGTGAGTATATCCCTCGAGAACATCACGACCTGTATCCCCGAATGAGCAGTGATATAAAATGAATTGAAATATCAGAACCCTGCGGTCATTAACTCTGTTCGGGTTCATTCCCGAAGGGCCACGTTCATTTCCAAATGTAATGTTGATAGCATATGTTTACCCTAAAATAAATGTTCTTTGCTCGGCTGATCGGTTCCTTAAAGAAACCTTATCATTCAGAGAACCTTCCAGTTGCAAAAATTGTTATTTGTAGCGGTCTAGAACAAGGTAAGACAAATGGATCTTTTGACCCGAAAGGTTCTTTGGAGAACCCCAAATGGTTCTTCTGTGGCATTTCTGTGAAGAAAGAGTGTATGCCACTAAAAATCTGAAACTCCAGCAACTAAATGACGAAAGGATAAAAAACGTACCGCCTTTGAGCCAAGGACAAACTTATCAGTGTCACAAATTAAATCCAGACAGATACAAAAGATCTGACAACTCTATTACCTTCCCTTCATTGTCAAAAAGTTCAGAACAGGTGTTGAATGCAGAGCAATTTCCCAAGCAGAACTTATTTCAAAATGTCATTCTTGTCACATAATGGTGATGTTCTGCAAAACTAAATATTCACTTTGAAGTCGCTTTTTCAGAGCTCGTAGTGCTCACATTGAAATCCGCTCAATCGTCAAATGAATCAATGAAACGCCTCTCCGTAAGACCATTATAATACAATTCTTTTTTATGTACAGGAGATACCCTTGCTATTAAAGACCAGCTTTGATGTCTGTTTATCATTGTTTGAAGATTGACTAGCTAGTAGTTGATACATAGTAGATGAATTAGTTTATTGCTGGTTGCTTCTCGAACACAAATATACTACAGACTGTACTCTTCCATCTGTTACCATGCTGTATCATGGTAAGGTGTCTTTTTTAAGGGTCAGAACTGAGAAAGTACAACCCCGATGTCCTTTCATGTTTTATTTAGCATATTCCTAACTCAGCTCTGGTTGGAGGGTGTTTGCTGGTGAAGTATGAATGACTTGAATTCTAAACACGTCATAATATGGCATCTTTGGTCTTTGAGAGCCAGAAAGGGATAATCGTATAATAGGATTTGTGTGTCTACAACATTTAAATAGCACTGGAAGAACGGTAGCTTTGATAGGTGGGCCAGAATCGCACCAAACGTTCTGACTTACATCGGTTTAAAAGATGTGATGAGAAATAGCTGATATAATTAAAAATATTAAAAAAACATATAAAAAATATTATTGCCAGACGATCACCTATTTCTATTTATTACACAAACTAAAATAATGTATGAAAATGGGGTTTTTTTTATTTGATGTCCCGCTCAAAAAAATCACTTCAATTTAATTTGTGATGTGATATTTAGAGTGTTGTTAATACACCAGTGTGTGTAAGCTCTTTAGTCACAGTAGTATTTCCAATATAATTATAATTAATATATAATCATCAATAAATAATAAATATAATCGTTATTCATAAATTTTCGAATTTACAGTTTTATAAGAAAAGCTGATTTTTTTCTTTACATTCAAATGCCCAATTATAGTTGGTTACTTGCAATCCTTAATAGAAAAATAAGTTTCAATGGTTGAATGTTACACTTATTTCTTGTTACATTGATAAAAATTTGAGCAAGCTAAAACAACATGAATAGAGTCTATTTGGCTGTTTCAGTTTGTTATGTGCATGATAAATAACAATACCATTATTAGTCTTAATGGTGCTGTGTGTAATATTCAGGATGATCTACCTACAGAAGTGCAATATAATATACATAAATGTCTTCAGAGGTACATAATAACCTTGGAAAATGGAGTGTTATTATCTTTGAATGAGCTATTTCTATAAATATATTGATAGAACATGGAATTCTTACATGGAATTCTCCATGTTGTTTCTATAGTAGCCCTTAACGGACAAACTGCTCTACAGAGCGCATTTCTTAAATATGTTATCTCCTTCAGGAAAGAAACGAGAACCTAACAACATCTTTTTCCAGTGAGAGCCGCCGTAGTGCTTTAAAACGAAGGGTTGGAGTGAGCCATTAGTTGCAATTCCTCATCGCTAGATGCCGCTAAAATCATCACATTGCTCCTTTAAACAAGTTGTTCGCAAATTCCAAAAATATATGTTTTCTCTATATTCTGACATATTTTCTAATACATTTGTTAAACGTCATATTGTTTTGAAACAAAATAGCCAAAACTGCGGTCTCTCATTGTTTAAACAAAAAAGTTCACATCATTTACTGGGCTATACCTTACACTTTTCTGGAAGTCAAACTACGGTTCATACACTTAAAAATGAAAAGGTTTTATCCACTTTAAGGTAAGCCATGTTAAGAAATGTAGCACGAGACAAGCTGCGAAACGATGGGATGTTTGGTTTGTTTATGGTGTTTTATTTTCGTTTATCTCTTCAGGACTGGCGGAGGACGCAGTGGAACTTTCTGTGCCATCTGTAGCATCTGTGAGATGATCCAGCAACAGAACATCGTGGACGTGTTCCACACAGTGAAGACGCTGAGAAACAACAAAGCCAACATGGTGGAGACGATGGTAAGTTTTGCGTCCCGATGCATAGGCTATCTGTCTTAAATAGTGTTTGATATTAGATTTTCTGTGTCCCAAATCACAGTTTGTTGACATGGGTACCCTTTAATTACCAAGATGGTGTAGTATTTCGGATGAAAATTCAAAGTGGTAACTTCAAGTAGTTTGTTGAAACTCCTGATGAACGTTCCACTTGAAGCAATGGCTCCTCTGGCCTCCGTAAAGTGTTTGTCGTTCTTCAACGCTCGGAGCCGGAAAAAGAGCGTAATTACTCCCTCACCCCTCACCCGTGAGACAGACAGCTGCAATTTCTGCAGTTGGTGACTCCAATTCCGAGACGCTATGTTCCGTCTATAACCGGCGACCGCTGCAGGTGCAATTAGACATCTGTCTCCAACCTCTTCCCCTGATTGCACTCCAAACATCTCGCTCAGCTGGACACGACTGAGAAATACGTCTGAAAGGTTCCTGAACTCCAGGACTAACATCATGGTTCCCAAAGTCATGTTAAAAGCTATTTTAAGATTTCCAAATGATGAAAAGCCAAAGTAATATTTTAATAATATGTAACTCGTAGTGTGTATATTTGAAGAGTTTGGTTCCAAAACGCTATAAATCCATTTTGATTCATTTGAGTAAAAATGTGTTTTCTTTACAAAGAAAGTGGCAAAATGAAAACCACTATTTTCTGTTTCAGATAGACTCTTTAGGTTCTAGTTACATAAAAAAATCAAATCCAGATTTTGATTTTAAAAGATTTATTATAAAAACGGATCATTTCCCCCCCAAAATGCAATAAATCCATTGAATCAATATGAAAGTATTTTTCATATTGAAACTGTTGAAAATACACAACAAAGTGAGTTGAACTCAATATATTACTAATCTTACATACAGGCACTGGAATAAGTATCATTTAATCTGTCATCGCTCCTAAAATGAATTAAAAGGGTCATCTTTTTAATGCTATACTGTAAATTAGTGCCTCATCTTCTTCATCTCCTCATGTAAAAGATTCGATTTCGATGGCTTACTCTGCAGAAACCTGCACAGGTTCATCAATGATGATTCATGTTTGTGTTTGTTTGTTGAACACAAAGTACAAAGTAGATCAGGGAAGCTAGGAGCCGACCGTATTCAGAGCGCCGCCATTACTGTTTACAATGCGTGGAATGGTGTGCTGTGATTGGTTGAGCAGATATTCTGCAGAGACGTGATACTGTCGTATATTGCGGTTTGGTAAAAAGGGAGAAGACATGACAGAATAACACGGCGGACATCGCATTTTGCGTCAAATTCAAAAGTGACTTTTCAAATAGCGTTTATCGCATTTTGGAACCAAACTCTACATTTGTTTAATTATTCCTAAAAAATTACTTTCCCTTTACTGTCGCTATCTCTGTTTGAACCCTAAAATTACAGATACCTATATATTTTCGTATTGAAGTTAAGTGACATCCAACTGACAAGAATGCACCCGGCACCTCGAATGAATAGTCGTCATTATAAACTTATTATGAATCGTTATGATCTTTATGTACTCGCCCAATGTTTGATTTTTATTTGTTTTTTATGAAAAGTGACGGATCGCAGCTTTAAAATCCTTATCTAGTTATAATAAGTGAGTGGAAGTATCTGGCTAGGTGGCTTTGATTCCGCTTTCTCCATTATAACCCAGATGTTTTATCTATAATAAAAGTGACACTTTAATATAATTGTAATGTATTATTAATGACGGGGTGCAAGGAAAGCGCAGTCAGAATCCCCCGAGTGCCGTCTCCCTTTCAACCAGTAATGAATTTTTGCCCTGGCTTTTGTTTTTATTTAGGAGCAGTACAAATTCTGTTATGAGGTGGCTCTGGAGAGCTTGAACGGCTTCTAAACACATGAAAGGTGAAGACGAGAGAAAAACAAGGCAGGCAATCATCTCTTCCTCGGAACGACATCTCATCTCAACACGGACTCGCCTCTCCTCTGAGCTTCTGTGATGAGAAACAAGTTCAGCCCTCGACTCGGGGTTCGCTGTAAAATACTGTATAAATAAAACGAAACGTTCTTTGCCATTTCTTTCTTCTGTCAATGTCCAGTATCCTGGGCCGTGAAGTGAATCTTGTACAGGTTTTCCTTTCTTTATAGCTATACGCCTTGAATGTTTCCCATCCGTGTAAAGAACAACGGTGATAACAAAAGGTTCTTTCTACGTGCCAGCTGGGATTAACCAAATAGACTTTCCCTGAGCTATGTACAGATTTAAAGAAAATAAAAAGACAAAAACAAGAACGCTTAAGTGAATTTGTGGAGAAACGTGAGGACGGATATTTTTGTTATTCTGATGGTTTCGTGGTTCCTTTCTTTGACGCATTTGTCCGTCCGCCTGCAGTCTCTCACATGTGTGCAGTTTGCTACAGAACGTACAGATATCTGTTCATTGGAAAGTTGGAATCTTGGAGTAATATTTGTTCGGTTGATATTTCTGTCTCTTTTCTTTCAGTGTTGCTTCTTTCTATAAACGGCCGATGCCATGTTGAATTTAGTTTCCTTGGTATGGGCAGTGAATGAGGATTTCAAGTATTTTCTAGTTTGTCATTTGCACTTTACATGTGTTACGCCTCCAAAGGAAAATTGAATGAAAGTTATGGAGAATTATCCGGGTCATATTTCAGGTAAAAAGAGAAATACATATTTTGCATAAAGCAAGGAAAAGATCATTCAGATTTCGACTATAAAGAACATGTAAACCCGTCTTTTATCAGAGCTTACTGTAATGTAAAAATAATATATTATGTATATGAATCGAAATTACTTTTGAAAGCTTATGTATGAACATGATACTATTTAATTTATTACATTTTCTCACTTAAAAAAAGTAGAAACTCAAAGAGAATGGTTTTCATTATATCCTTATAATGGAAATGAGATTATAGAATTAAAATTAGATTATTGTAATGAGAATGTGTAAAGAAACCTTAATTCGTGAGTCAGTTTTCTTTATGCAAAATATACATTTCATTTTTTCTAATGATTTTAGACTGAAACATGACCTGGACACGCTTTGTGTTTGTAAATCCTCTTGCGTCATCCGATTTGTTTTAAAGTGCCATATTCTCATGTTCAATGAAACATTTGAAAGACTGCCACCAAACCACAGATGGGACGCATGTCAGAAACGTTCTGAACTGCACGCAACTCTTTTGACCAATAAAACAGCTGGCATCAATACAACTTTACCAGTGTTTGGTTGCTCCATACGCTTTTTAAACCAACTTCGACTGATCAGCAGTGTTTTTCAATGTGATAAAAATGCAAGAAATTTGAGTTGTAAATTCAAGATTTTTGCACGAAAACTGTGACTTGACTGTGATTTCTGCTTCTTGAACTGCTGAAACATGTATATTCAAGAATCTATGTGGTTTAAAATATCTTTAAAAAACAGCCATTACACAAAGTCTATTGGACAAACAACCAGAGTTTGTATTCACAATGGAAGAAAAACAAAATATTTACTGATTTGTAATGTAAACATTTTTTTTTGCGATGTGTTCTTGATTTTTTTCACTGCCTGTGTTTTGTTTGACCGCTTTCTTTTAATTTATTTGTACTTTTTTTAACTATTATTTATCATTTATTTGTCTAGAGAAGTGGTTTATGTAGAGCTGGTTATTTCATTGGTGGTTCTGTTGCTTGGAATTGTGATAACTAATAAAGGGACCAAAATGTTGAACAGCAACTTTTCACAATGGCTAAAGTTTTTTTATGTTCATAAACAAATGACGGTCACGTCTCCCCAAAGATGATACTCCAGTCTCCAGTAATAATGGCTGAAGAGATTTACAACACTGAAGATAGCTATGAGGTCATTGTCAGGAAATGATGTCATTCCTTTGCACCTAAACATTTAAATGTCCTGATTTTAACAAGTAAATAGATATACACATGTGTGGGCCCTTTACACACAAAAAAAACATTTGTGACTGTATAGTTGTCTATTCTGATTCTGACTCAACATCTCTCTCCATAAATACAAGCTAAGAAAAAAAATACTAACACCAATTACACTGGTAAAAAAAACAGACTTCAAAACTAACTTCAAATTTGTTTTAAATAGCAATGTATCAGTCTATAAGGTTGTTTTGGCGAGAGTGCTCTGAATAGACAACCTGTGCTGTATCTTACCATAACTCACATCAAACACGCTCAAAAGTGAAGGTGCTACTTTAAGAAGTCAAGACTCAGACTCCAGCAAAGGCTAATATAAAGAAGACAAGCTTCGTCTGAGCTCCACTTCACATTCCCAAGCACAGAAATAACCTCTCTGTGCTCACTTTGATGTCAGAAATATAAACCAACAGAAATGTTCTGATGGAAAACAACACAGTTCTTACCGTTTCAGGCGGTTCTGTTATGTGCTGTATTAGTTGCTCAGTGGTTCATTAGCTTAAACACTTTATATTTCTAGTAAATTATGTTTTTATCTCACATTGTTCAACATTGTGTTTGTGTGCAAATGTGAAATTCCAGCATTATGGAAATTCTCAAACAATCGATGTATTAACCATATATTAATCCGGACATTAGTCTATAAAGGAGTTTTCTATTTCTGAAATAAATATATAGCCTTACGTATATGACACAAGAGACAGTTTTTTAGAAATTTCATTTTTGGTAGGATTTCTATGAATTAAAAGCACAAACCTGAAGCAATAATACCCAACAAATGAAAGGGAATGGTTCTTAAAATTTAACTTAAAATAGTTTTTCGATTTTAATGTGCACATTTATGAGCAACATGGACGGTTATGGGTGTCTTTAAAAACAAATCTTTAAAAACTTTAGTCCCCCAGACTGCACAGTGGTAATTTACCTTTAACAAATATTGACATCTGAGCTATCGGTTAAAATCAGTGTTGAAAATAACCAGATTAACATTGATTCAATAATAAATCGATAATTTTTGCTACCTGGGTTGATCATGACCATCATGTACATCATTTAGTACACAAGTCACTATTATTAAAAAGATTATTGCTAACAAGTCATTTTCACAGCAAAATACATTTCTACAATATACTGTGAGTTTCAGTAAAGCCGTTTTAGTCTTGAAAATGACATTTTGACAAGAATACGAAAATAATCTCTAAATTTGTTAACAGCTCCATGGAGAAGCTGTAATAGTTTAATAAACTTTGTTTTGTTGTGTTGTAAGCCTGTTCTCTACGCTTATAAGAGACGCGCCTTTGGTCACTCTCTGTATCGTCAGTGAAGGACCAGCCATTATAACTCCACACAGCAATTATGCTTCACGTTCTGGAAAACCTTGCTTATTATTTTAATTATTAATTATTTTATGCTTATTTTTTATTATTAAAGTTATTATTAGGCTTGAAAAAAGGTTTGTTGAACAAACCGCTACATGTAAACGCTCATGTCACTGCATTCAAACAAATGCTTTGTTTGTTTTTATATTAAAGCGTCATAACTAAGCACTCCACACCAGAGAAAAATACTAGAAATCTACAATAGGAACAGAAAGCTTCTGCTAGAAAACATATATTTTTTGCTTTTGAGAGCTTTACAAAAAAAACTCGGCGTAGAATTGGTTTCTCGAAAAAACGTTGATTTCCAGCATTGATAACAGTGTCACTGAAAACAAACGTTGAAACGATGATGATATTAGTGAAAGCACTGTTATTTAAATAACACATTTGTTTTTGTATTTTAATTCCCTACGTAAAGCAGACTAAAATTATAATTTAGTAAACACATCACATTTAATTTGCTTATTTATTCAAAATATACACAAATACATTAACATCTTAGATTTTTCGACATAAAAACATTTTCAGGTTCATTCGCAAACAGATGTAAAACTATACAAATGTTTTTTAACTCTACCTCACACAGCAGGCACTTTATAAAGAAATCTTGAAGAAATTCTTTAACTGTCTGGGCCACACAAAAGAAAAATGTATATAAAAGAAAAATATCAAAACGTAAACAAGATGTTTTTTTGGGGTCCAGATATGTGTTTTAGATGCTTTTACTAAAGCAGTTAATGTGCGCAGAGGTAAGTTAAACATCTTCTTATAGTCCAAACTGGGCCCTCTGTTTGACCACATTTCCATCTTTAAAATTGAATTCCCATCACCAGACTACACTACAGTATTTCCCTCCTGGCATCTGCACATTTTGTTGACTACTCAAACTTTAACAAATGATTAGATATTCCTTTCTTATTCCATTTGTTGTAGGGACTCCATCCCTTTTCACAGTTTCTTAATAAGTCGGACTACAAAAGAGCTGAAGCCATGGGCCATTCGGTTCTGACAGTTCATCTCGAGAAGGTTCTGGTGGTCCAGTATTTCAGGTCTGCTTCAGGTGTATATGTCGGTCAACTCAGTCGGCCAGGGGCCTTTTTTCTCTCACATAACTACAAATTATTAATTCCCTCTCACAGCAAGGCCATTGCAAGGCAGGTCAGCGCTGATGAATTATTAACGCTGTTTATAAACATTATTATTTTACACCTGTGGTACATGCGAGTAACCTATAGAGAAATGCTGCCATGAGTATCATTCAGAGTAAAGAAAACCCAAGGTTGTAAGAAAACTTGACGGCGAACTGTATAGATCTCTGATCGCTTGGAGGTTTTTGGTTGAAAGGGAAAAAAGAAGAACTTGCTGCTTCAATCTTGTAAAGAAAGAGATTGTCTTTGAATATTCTGTGTAGCTTCAATTATATATAATAGGGTTGAAGGATGTGAGTGGACCTTTGCATTGCAGATGTACCATATGTACAGTATATATGACATAATAATGACATTAAAAATATCTCTGTATGTGTAAATACTCAGTATTCAGTATTTAGCTTGACATGATGACATCAGACAGGCAGATCAGACTGACACACACATATCATCTCATCTAACTGATGGATATGACAGATCTGTATTAATGTTAAGCTGCAGGCTGTTGCTCATCATTGATGGAGTTATCAAGATCACATGAGCTGTGAGTTTGCCTGTAGCCTGTAGACTGACAGCATGACAAGACACATGAAAAGTGGGATTGAATCGAGGTTATCACAAAAATGATAATTTTGAACTTTTCTTAAATACATCCATGCGCAAATTTGACTTTTGTGTTGCTTAAAAGTGAATATGAATTTGTTTTCTCTGCAGGATTTGAGGTCTGAAAAAGCATCTTTGCTGTTATTTTGACCTGTTTTTCCAGTCTTCATTTTCTGCAAATGCAAATAGAAACAACGTTAACTTGAAATTATTAGATCACAGAATGAAAGAAAAATGATCATTTCACATAAACACATGCCTATAAATAGTATATTCTAATACTAATTTTGAAGTGGCTGTGTATTTATAAAAACATATAGCTTAAAAGCAGTTTTGTTTTGGATAAAGCCAAGTAAATAAATGTAAATGATTTATAAGTCCAATAGCTTGGAAATGCAAAGCCAACATGCTGCACAATTTGCATCGCATCACTAAAATACAAAACATGTCACATGGAAAATCTTCCATCTTTTTATAATTGTCCAGTAAAGTGTGAATTGAAATTGCTATTTAGGAATGATCAGACAAGACAGAATTCATACAGTAAGACCTGTAAAATGACTTTAGAAAACGCAATCTGTTCGGAATCAATCTGAAATCATTCCTCTCCCAATCCTGTAATGTCAATCACTTGAAACTCAATTCTAAATCTGGACTTGCAACTAGGAATCACATCATCCACTGGGAATTCCTAATTTAATTTGTCAAGGTTACCCATTTGGCACATAATGGCAACATTACACTGAGTGGCATAAAATGGCAACCCATTTGGGTCAAGTACAGAGATTCCCCCCTCCCGACCTTGAAAGCGCGGATGCGGTTGAAGGGACGAGATGTGCCCTGTGTGTCAGGCTTTGCTGTTGGCGAAACTTTCTGGCAGAGTGTCAGGGCTGTTTGGAGAGACTCGGAGGTGGGCGGCGCGGGGCTGAAAGGGGCTGTGGGCCCTGCAGATGGTTGCTGATTCTGACACGCGTGGAGGTCAGCCAACAGATTTTTATTAACGGCTTCTGGCTCACAGGGGCTGGGTGGAGAGCAGGGAGAGAAGAAATTTGGGAGTGTCAGTCTTTTGAGAGTAAAGGACCGGGACTTGAAGGGCCATGAGGGAATGATAAAGAGGAGAGAAAACAACAATATTATAAATGAAAATATATATAGACTAGAATAAATGTTTTTCGCAAGATCATCAAATCATTTCAAAGTAAACAGAAAAAATCACGATTTAACTTTAAAGTCACATGTTGACATCAAAGTGCTGATGGTTGAAGGTCAAATGTGAGATCTTATTGGTAGATGATACTGTCATGGTCAATTTTCTTCTATCCAACCCATTTGAAAACAAATATGATGATGGTCATGGGCATCTCTACCTCTACTTGAACCCATATTATGCACAATGCAACAAAAGTAACAGCTGGACAAGGTCTGATGGCCAATCACACGTGTCCAGGGTTTCATGTAGGCAATTCAAAGCCAAGCTCCAATCCCTCTATATCAGCTAGCAAAGATCACTTCAAACAGCATGGCCCGGATTCTCTGTAATAGTATCATTTCACAGTACATTTCTGTCATTATTTGCTATTCCTCCAACAGGGCCAATCACAGGGGTTAGATGACAAAAAGCACAGTGTAATTTTGCGAAATTGCCACGAGGTTTCAGATTTCCTATAGACTCTTTGGTCGGCCCACTGTATAAGGGACACAATTGTATACACACAATTACACGCAGCCTTTTCAAACTTTTAATAAAAGCTGACAAGAGCAGAGTTTTCGTCGTGTTCTGTAAGGTCACTGCGATGATGGTTACGCAACAGAATAATTGCATGTGCCACAAGACAGCAATTTTCTTTGAACACTATCTTTTGAAGTTCATTTTAAGTCCACTGTGAAGGTCAGCGCGTGATACTGTCACGATGCGTCTTGTCTGATTAGGTAACACTTTTGCCAGACGTGGCCGTTCCTAAGTAATTGCCTCTCGAAGAGGGCGGTGCTCATTTATTCGTGCAAATATGGGGCTTGTTTTGCGCTTGCTGCTGGACGATGCCCACCTGGTGATGAAATGTTTGTAATGATGGGTCGACAGTTTAGGAGTGAAGAGATTAAATCGCATGCCGTGTCCTGATGTCCTCCTGAAGTTCTTGAGAAGATTCAATTACAATTATTTGACTGCTAACACGATTTGAAAGGGTGTTTTGCATAAGGACCCGGTTTCACAGACAACACTTCGCTTAAGCCGGGACTGTGCCTTAGTTAATGGGTAGTTAAGTCCCTTTTATGAAAATGCCTTCTGAAATATATTACTGGTGTGCATCTTGACACTAAATATTGGCACTGACATATTTTAAGATATTGCGGACAGGTTGTTTTCAGTTAAGATAGGTCAAACATTCTTTCAGTCTGGGACTGGCCTTATAAGCCTTATAAAAATATGTTTTCAGCAGCTAATTATATTTTCAATACATATATCTTTCTTCTTTAATCTTTACATAGTAAATACTATACAAATGTGCTCATTTAATAATGTTAACACATGTTTCTATTACTTTATCCAATTTCAACCAAATGTCAATGAAAACAAAAACTAATCTTAAATAAAAGCCTATTTTATTTAACAAATTTTGTTGAATTTGAGTTGAATAAGTAGATTTTTTACAGTTTATAGTAAGGAACAATACTTGCATTTAATGCACCCCAGATTAGATTAAAATCCATTAAATATGAGGTGTGTGGTAATTGTTACTCCGAACTGACGTGAATAAATTAATTGTTTTAAAAGAAAGACCCGACCCGAGGCAGACCGGATAAAATAAGACCCGATTCGGACTGACTCTGATGTAATTTCTTTCGAACCCAACTGGACCCTGAATGTAAAAGGGCATCAGCGTTTGTGTTCAGCCTGCTGCTCCGCACACAAACAGACAAAGTTTTAGACTCGGATCTCAGGTCGGATCTTGTTTTTTTTAAACTAAGGTCCAGTTTACATTGCAGGTCTTGATGCTCAATTCTGATTTGTTGCTTATATCCGATCTGCCTGTTTACATGTCACATTGACACATATCTGATTTATATCCGATTTATTTTCACATATGAATGTGGCCTGAAACTGATCTCGAAAAATATCTGAATGCATGCGTTTTTTTCCTATTTACACTATGGTGGGTCATGTCCGATCTGTTTCACATTGGAGGAAAAAAATCAGAATTGGGTCACATTTAACTGACAATGTAAACGCGGCCTAAGTGGACCTGTGAAGGCTCTAGTGTGTGGTACAAAATGAACAAAACACCAAACTTTTAAAGGAAACTACAAGGAATATCGGTTTTATCCCAACATGCAAAAATGCATAAAAAAACAAAAAGCTCACAAGAAAGAAAGCATAAGTAAAAAAACAAAAGCAATTTGTATTCGTAGGACCTTGACTTTATACCGTACATCTGTTTTGTTTGATGGCTTTTGGCAAGCCTCTTTGAAATCATCCCAATGCTGACGTTCCGGTTTACACTCCAAGTATAACCTGCTATATGACCACAATGTTTTGTAATACTTCTTTAATACTTCTAATAAATTCTAATAAATCTTTAATAATATATTTGAATATTAAGCAATTAATCAGTTTTGATGCAAAGTGCCAATGTCCAAAAATGTCCAAGTAAGGGTATTACTGTACAAAACACAATTTACTACAAACATCTTACTGTACAAAATTGCACCTATTTAATGTAAAAAAATTGAACAGAAGTTACAAAAAATTGAAGTTAACATCCATAAAAGATTTAATATTTATAGACAAAACAAATGCACAGACACCTTCAACATTTCTTGCTTGATCATAGTTTATTCGCTAAAGTTTAGAAAATGGTAATTCAATATGACAAGGACTCAAATTCATCTCGATAATGTCAGATAACTTTGATAGAAAGGTATGTAATAGGTTTAAATGCCGTCAGCTGTTCAATCTAAGTACACAATTAGATAACACCAATTTTGGCAACCATTTACCAAGAAATTCTTATTTTTGTTCAGACGGTTGTGTAAAAATGTCAAATAAGCAATTAAAGAAAAAAACACTGAAGCAAAACATGGTCAGGGCAAAGCGTTTGAATAATTTGGTCCCAAATTTTGATCAATTTTACTGGTATTCCACCGTATGAAGAATTTTTGGATATAATATGTCAAAGTTTACTTTATTTTGACATAATTCAATACAGTGCTCTGCACCCTCTTGTAAAAATATCAAAAATTATATCTGTTGTCTAGAAAAAAAGTATCAAAAATTATATCTGTTGTCTGGTAAAAAATATCAAAAATTATATCTGTTATCTGGTAAAAAATATCAAAAATTATATCTGTTGTCTGGTAAAATCTGGTGTCTGTGTATTTTTTGGTTCGACTCGATATGCAGTTGGCATGACTTAAATTGCATTAAAAGTACACATTTTTATCAGTTTGTTTGTTCAAATTATTATAGCATATGAAGCTATGACATTCATTTTTTTGGAAGCTTTAGCAACCAACATAGCACTGGCCCAACCATCATGCAAGAAACGGTTCCATTACTGTCCTCAACCCCTCTCACACTACCCGTAGGGCATCAGGCCAACTTCACTGTCAAGCGGTGCCAATTCTTCTACACACTCGCCACTTCACAAGTGTTACTTCTGGACCCTATTGCTGGCGTCTCTTTTTGTAGATCGAGACATTGGTAAGCACACCCTGATGGGTTCCTCCATATAAACCTGAACTAAACTTTAATATGACCAAAAAATCTCAGATCTTGAACTTGAGGTCAGCGCTCAATCTCCTGAGATCAGACAACCACGTTCTCTCCTCCTCATCCCAGCGCTGCAATATCACACATTCTCACCATCACACGTCAGCACCCCTGAAAAATGACCGCCGTGTCCATTGAGCTTCTGCCCTGCTGGCCCGGGACTTTCTTGCTGTTCGGATGTCATTGAAAAGTGCTGAGTGATGAGGCATTTTGGGGGCCGGGTTTCATCGCAATGTCTTTGGGTAACCGAGGTTGCCGACACCCACCGTCCTCTGTGACTTCATCAAAGCAGGTCAGGGGAAGAGCGACGCCCCCTCCGCAAGCGCTGCTGACAGCTCAGCGGTAGGAGTAATAAGAAAATATTAAAGGGAATTGAATTTCGGGCCTCTCCCGCTGCATTTGTTATTGGTTTCCGCGTGGAGGGATGAAATTGTGAGGGTTATAAATATGAAGGAACTGCTGGAGAAGCAGTGAAGATCTGAAAGAGTCCTTCAGCGTTTCAAACACAAAAACAAACACAGTCAAGAAAGTATGTGTCCATATGAAATTATTACGTTTAAATGATAAATAATAATAATGTCCCACTGGAGAAAGCAAACATAAAAACGATCAATTCTGCCGAGCGTTAGTTGATCTTTGGGAAACCATGAGTTAAATGACTTGGGCATCACTCACTTTTTCTTGTTATTTTACTTCTGTGCCATTACAGTTCATAGCAAGATATTTATTAACTGGCAGGAGTAACAAAAGCAGTCTGACTAGATCTAGTATGAAGAAGGATGTTATTATGCAGCACCTTTTTTAATGTCTGGAACCGATTGTGCAGGGATGTAAAGACAAACAGCTATCATTTGTTACCATTGCATTTCTTATTTATATGATAACAAGTTCCATTAGTATTCTATAAAAAGCGTAGCTTAAAGCTTCGCTGATTGAACGTATTTGTGAGGCGAAGCTCCGTCCGCAGAGAATCGTTTTGGATGTAATTTGCAAGATTACACAGTTATTGAGGTGTTGAGAGCTCAATTGCTGAATGCTTTGTAAAAGCATTGTGAAACGTGAAAACACACAGGCTCTTTGGGATTCTGTTGGTTATATAATTTCTGGGAGGTAAATGCTCCAGTGCTTAAGTGAAATAGTTTAACCGTTTGCTTTTGTTCTTAAATGAAGTTCAAAGACTGACAGGTCTGTGATTACAGTTTACATAGAACTTTTGTTGATGCTCTCTGGGGGCCCTGTGCAAACCTTTGTGAGGGGCCCTTGTCATAGTAATTAAAATTAGATAAACATCATGTAAAAAAAAAAAAAATCAATCGTGCATCTGTATGACATTTCTCTTATTCCTCCCTAAACTCTTTGTAAGTCGCTTTGGATAAAGCGTCTGCTAAATGACTAAATGTAAATGTAATCTGACAGTGAGAACAATGAAGTAAAAATGAAAATCACATTTTGATTCACATGTAAATATTCCTTTACCTACAGTAACATGTGGCTCTAGAACGATCTAGGTGCCAAAAAATCTTTAACCAAATGTGTGATTGTCTTAAAGCACGATAGATGTAGTTTAGTCAATAAGGCTAAGCATGTGGAAACACATTAATAATTCTCTCGATGTGAGGACACAAATATTACACATTATCATGGACAGAGGAATTACAGTGGATTGCAGTGGTCTGCAATAAATCTGAGATTCACATGAACACTGTTCCGTTTTATGACTGTAAGTCATTCCCTGTAAATGATATTGAGCTTTAAATAATGGTATATTTTGTGTATGAACCCATAAATAAAAATATTTACATACTGTATGATTTATCAGTTTGTTGTAATATATCAAACATCTAAAAGTGTATATTAATGTGTATGTAACTTTGGAGAAGGTCCCAAAATTCGCGACTATAGAACGTCCAATGTCAAACCAACTGTATCCCAGTGGACAAATACTGCATATGTGAATCTGTACTTGCATTTGGAAAAACTAAATAAGATTACAAAATAATACAAAAACTATTCTTCTTCTTTCGCTTCCCGTTGTTTAAAAAAGTTATATAAATAGCATCTTGTTTAAATTATAGTGTTTTTGATTCGGTCCTCAAGGGGGCCCCATGGTGGTGCAGGGGCCCTACGCAACTTGGGTAGTTTGCGTATAGAAAGGTTCGGCTATGCTCTTCAGCATGGAAATGAATTTTAACATGCAAGATGAAGATTGTGAAGGTTTTATTACATGAACCTATTAAAAATGGCAAGTGTTTTATTAACTTGGTCTCAGGCCTTAAGACTGACTTAAAATTGACCACCTTATATTACACTTCTCAGTATTAGCACACATATATCTCAGCAACGTTATAATTGCAAGATTGTTTAATTGTTTGCTCAACTTCAATTCCCCTGATAGCTCGCGGACATCTGGTATCCACAATAGATAGTTCCCTCATTTGATATACGTCTCGGAGACGTTTGCTGTCAGATGCCATATAGACTTCTAGAAGAAGATGTTTATAATTTAGATTGGATGAAAAACGCCTCTTCCTAAGATGTTTAGCAGAAGTTTTATACACAGCAGATGTTTTCCACATCCCCAGATCTTTATCAGACATCTTACAGACGTACATGTGCTATCCTGGACGTATCTGAAACGTTTCCTGTCAGTTGTGACATAGACATTCAGAAGAGGTCTGCAAGACAACCTTGATTTAGAATGGATGTAAAACTGCTTTTTGTAAGACGTGTATCAGATGTTTCTTTATACAGCAGGCGCTTACAAGATCTCCAGATCTTTAGCAGACATCTCACAGACGTACTTGTGCTATCTGGGATGCATTTGACTGACACAGCCACTTATAACACATTCAATGTCTATAAAGTGTTTTATCATTCGTATGTTTCCTGGGAACTGAATCCATGACATCAGCATTACTATAACCATTTATTACCACCAGAGCTACAGGAACACACCCTCAACACCCAAATCTAATCCAAAAACTTGTAAGAATGTCTGAATGACCCTCACTTAGCTCTTCACAATGAGCTCCAGAGGTCCACGGATGTTGTTTTGCTTTGTCTGAATTTCTGCTTGGTCAGGCTTGGCAGCTCTCATCTTCTATTCCTCCTCCCAAATCCTCTGAACTTGTTCCCAGTCAACCCCTGCAACACTCGTGTAACGTAGGCCTGACAGTCCTGATCAAACACAGCAGGCCGCGCTTCCCTTTGAAACAGCGCGGCAGAGCTAATACAGAAGTGAGAAGGGAGATCTAACAGGACTCGTGTCAGCGAGAGCCCATTAAAGATAAATGAGAAATGCTGATGGCATAGCATGGCTGACAGGTCCAATATCGGCTTCCGAAAGGGCTTGTGAATCCTCTGATCCAGTCATTGGAAAAAGCTGGCAGAGGCTGGAATTCTCAGGCGCGCACGTCACCTGGATTTAATCGTAAGTGCGATCGTGAAGCCATCGGATTGAATTAGTGTGCTAGGCTGTAAAATGGCTTTTGGGAAATGTAACAAAGGGTTTAAAGGTACTGCACTCCACAGATATGATGGGAAAAAATACTCATGCAAGTATATAAAAAGTCTTCAAATTTAACGTTCTATATAGAATGTTTCATAGTACGCATGCGCCTGTCCCGAAGTCAACTTCCGGTCTTCGTTTGTTGATTGGATAAAATGTTGTCATATAAAAAAAAACAATGTGTTGAAATATATTGTATATTAATTTTATTTACAATTTGTTGAATAGTGGCTGGACGTACTTTACGTTTTAATATTCCTTTTGATTTAAAAAGTTGTAGCGATCCATTTGCTTCTTTTCTATCATTCGTCAGTCTTTTAAAAGAAATCTTTGATTTCTCGCTGTACAATCCATAACACAACTTTTTTCCATTGTAAACAAAGTAAAGATAGCGATAAACACTGACTCGCTTGACTTTCCTTTGTTCAACGATAGGTGAAATCATATATCAATAAACATAAGTAACGGATAAAATTTTGGGGTGGCACCCAGGGTGTCCAATTGGATGTCAGGGGTGTTCAGTGCCCCCTCTGGCTCCGCCACTGCTTCAAACAACAAAAACGTTTTAAAAGTATTAGTTTAATAATAGTAACCTTTGTACTTTGTTGAATCGCCGCTGACTCATTATAAAATAAAATCTGTGTCCTGAAGCAGAAGTAAACAACTAGTCATGTGTACAGCATAACCGATGAAACAAACAGATTTTTACCGCTTATTCATGTAAGCGCTTTAACTTAAACACAAGCTTTTCATTTTATGCCTGCTGGCCCTGTCTGCTTCCATTGCAAGTCTAAAGTCAACATTATTGTCGGTGGTAACAAACAGCCTGCCAGGAATGTTGTCGATAAAGCTTAACTTCCTTTGCAGCTTTTTACTCGCACAGCAGACTGTTTAAATCAAGGTTTGACAATGTAGCAAATTTCTTCCAAATTGTGCCAAAAATGTCTTTGTTTCACTTCAAAGCAACACAACAGGCTTTCCCTTGATTAAGAAGTTCGCTTATGCCTCGTCTCCGTCTCCTGCCAGTGTGCTTGGCACAGGCTCGCTGCATAGAAATAAACTGCACTGAAATGAGGCGGCAAACTTGGCCTAGAGGTTCTTCTCAAGGAGACTTGACTTAATTTTACAAAATAATGAGGCAAACTGGGATTCTTTGAGATAGGAATGTGATGAAGTAGATGTGGCAGGGGGGATATTCCTTATTAAGGGCAATGGATCACAATCGCTAATCGGGCTTAAGCACGTACAGTATTTGTGTATTTTACATCCAAAATGGTTAGTATGTGCAAAAACCTGACAACCTAAAAAATTAGGTATATCCACAACACAAATGTCAAACCTTCGATAATAGGAAAATCCATCCATCCATCCATTTTCTACCGCTTATCCGAACTACCTCGGGTCACGGGGAGCCTGCGACTATCTCAGGAGTCATCGGGCATCAAGGCATAATAGGAAAATATCAATAAGAATTTCCACTCCATACTCTGAGATCAAATGTAAGAATGAACTCGCTCTACTCTCTAAAAATGTTGAATTATTTCTACCCAGCGTTGGGTCGAAAACTCTGCGTGGACATTAGTGCTAGTAATGCAATGTTGGCTGTGAAGCATCGCAACATTGCTGTTAAAGTACACAATCTTCAGGAGAAAGCTAATGCTGGGCCCGGCTAATGAAGCGCACATTGCTCGGCTGTGCAGACGGTGCTCTCACACAGAGGAAATTGAAAATTGATTTTGTTGTGAATGACTGTAAATGAGCTAAGAGGAGACCGGGGAGCCCATTTCCTCTCTCTCCGCAACAAAGCCGCGCTCGCTTGGGTTTTATTTCATTTTTAAACCACAAATCTTGTTAAACCTCCGTGCCTTTTTACTACTGTGATATCAGCATTTGTTTCACAAACAAATGGAAAACTGTGGCATTCGGTTCACATCTCGCTTTATTTCACTTTACCCTTCCTCACGTTGTTTTTTCTCTGCAGCTGGAGCTGAGTCGAGCTTTTTGTTGTTTCTAAATGACCAGATACCAAAAACCAATCGATCTGAATGTAACGGACTGCATTTAGGAGTACAGTACATATGTTCTTTCGATGGTTGAAATCTATTTCCTTGCTTTCTTGTATAGTACTATGACATCATTAGGATACCATGTCATACCACCACAGTATACTGAATGGCACGAAAACTGAATATTTTTACGGTGAACTATTTAAAGTACTTTGCAATACCATATAAACCCCAAACAATTTTAATAAGGTTATCAAATGTGGTTTATATACTGTAAAAGTACCATGGTACTGATTCTTTAAAATTATACAAAGAGCATCATTTTGTAATAATCCATAAAGTGTGATCAAACCGCTTACATTCAAAACTTTACGTGGAGCATATTTGATTCCTTTGTCAACATATTTGTTGTTCGTTCTGGTCGACACCATCTGTGCTCAGCTATTAAGAGCCTATTTTTCAAAAAGCAATTTTTAAAACATCTAATTTAGAAAACACTGTTTATCAGTTGGCCACAGCACATTCACTGACTAACCCCTCAACCGTAAAAGTGAGCTGAAAATGAAAATTCGTAACTCAAAGTGATTAGTTGAGCATGGACTGAAATGTAATTTAGCTGCTGTAATTAGTTGAATTAGACATATGAAGTTTGAGCTTGAAAATGACGTGACCCTAAATTAAACTGAAATGTTTTAAGCGTGACATAATGTTTGTGTTACTGGGGACAACATTCATTCATCTTGAGCACAAACTATAGAATTTTGGAGTTGGGTGCACTTGCCATTAGCACATTAGCGACATAACAAACTAAATAAAGTTAATTTGCATTGTTTTTCAGAACCAATGGCCACATGGAATTCTCGAACTGACCTCTGTTGACCAACAGTTTAAAAACCTGACCAAACACAAAATTCACAACGCATTCAAATCAGCCCACTAAAACAGTGCTTGCTAAAGTTTGTGCATTAAAATACATCTAAACAAGCTGTAACTACTGCAGGCAAAACACTTTTCAATATATAAACATCCCATGAAACTTAACTTATCGAAATGTGCCACCAAAGTATTTTCTGAGTTCGATCTACTTTGTGTTCGGCAGAGCGTCTCTGAAGGTGATTTATTTGGGTGTTAATCTGGTTTGGCAGTGGTTGTGAATGTGTGCGCGCATCTATGTGTGCTATATTTACAGGCTTGAGATGAAGCCCTGCAACCTGCCTCACAGCTGCACACCAGAGATACCAGCTTCAATCCAGAGCCCCCCCAACACACACACACACACTGTCAGGCAGGCAGACATACACACAAACACACATGTACTGATGAGCTCTCAATCATGTGATGAAGGACAGCTAGCTCTGTTGTTTACAGAACTGAAGAGACTCGAGGTGAAAGGTAATTTCCTTTTTATGATTGGTCATGTACGAGCGCAAAAATAAACAGGACATCTTGTGGTGTAGCACTGTGTTATCTCACTGTTGGATGGATGCATGCGGGGGGGGGGGGGACGGTGTTGGGTGTATTTGTGATGGCTTTTCAAGAACAAAAACAAATTAGGTTCACGTGGTCTTCAGAATAATAGGTGTAAAGTTGTGTATCCAACAAATCTAATACCATCGAGAAATATAATAACTTCTGGATGTCTGCTTGTAGAGACTTTCTGAAGCGAAAACTTCTGGCTTTCTGGCATTATTTTGTGTGTTTTTTATCATACAAGCACAAATGGAATTTAATAGTGGTGCGTTGTCTGACAGATTTTGACAGAGATTCACTGACGCAGATTTTAGCCCATGACTGTATACGCCAGACTGGACCTCGCATTGCGTTTTTCTGCATCCTACAGCTAGAAGTCTATTTTCATTGAACGGGTCATTGCAACCGTTTCAAAAAGTGGTTTAAAAGCTGGCACTCGCTGAGAGTGTGATTACATAAAACAAAAGGATGACAAAACAAACAGATGCTGAGTAAATTGCGTAAAATATATTTAACGCCTTAATCTGAAAAAAGATTGGTTGTCGAGGTTTTATAGTTCAAAATCTAAAAGAAATCGGTCACTCTGAACGTTATCCCAACCAAATCGTTCCTCTGCAAACCTAATCTCTCATGAATTTGTAACTAATTTCTATTTCGTCTTTGTACGTTGTGAATCGTACAAAAACGTACGAATACTAGAAAAAAGCAATACTGAAGCCTCACCCCTAACCCCGCCCCGATCGTACGAATTCATACGAATTAGCCGAAATTAGCCTACTAGATTGGTTACATTTATGCCGTGAGATTGTGTTGGCCAATCTGATCTCACAGGAATTCGTAACTGTTTTACGAAGTGGCTTATGTGTAACCTTAACCCCGCCCCTAAACCTAACGACTAGTGCGCAAAAGCTTTCCTGTAGCTCAGTGGTAAGAGCATTGCGTTAACAAGGTTGTGGGTTCGATCCCAGGGGATTACAAATACCTATGTAAAATGTATAGGATAAAGCAATGTAAGTCGCTTTGGATAAAAGCGTCTGCCAAATGGCTAAATGTAAATGTAAATGTAAAAGCTAATTGTACTAAAACGACGATTGATATCGTACAATTCATACAAATTAGCCACCTCGTAAAATTATTACGAATTCCTGTGAGATTGTGCTCAAATACCGTATATATTGAAGAAACAAGCAAGAAATTAAAAATATTGAATTTTAATTTCCATCACTTTACCTATAATTATCTCACTACCATTGATTCTGCACATCGATGTCACATTCAATGACCATCACAAATCAAACAGAATCGTGTATCATAAACCTGCTTTTAATATTTTCTTTAAAATGACTGCCAGTCTGAACACCGTCTATCTCCAGATGAATTGCTTATTAGCGTATTCTGTTAAATAAAGCATAAAGCATTGAGGAGGTTGACACTTAGATTTGGGAAACAGCCGCCGATGACAGAGCACAGAATAGAGTTTTGTGGAGGCGGTGCTCTATCAGGCGTAGACTGCATCAAAACACTTCTGCAAAACCATCCGTGAATCAGCCAGCAGGTGACAGCTTATCTTAATTCAGACATCCGGAGGAAGAGGAAAGTGTTGTGAGACTTGTACGTTTCTGAAGAAAATGTAAGTGATGCTTGTCCGTGCAAAATCCAATGCGGGGTGTTCTGGGAGGTTTTAAGTGTATACTGGGTGAGAGAGTCCCATAGAAAAATATTGCTCAGCAGTTCTCGGTTGCATTTCATTTAAATATCAACTTTGAGATTTTTCTCCTTAAATTGTTTGGGAGAAATTAAAGAACATAACTGTTAAATACATGAAGAGTCTGAAGGTGTAAAATGAATGTACCGTAGAAAGAAAATCCAAGATTTAACATGAACTGTATATCTTGGCCGTCTACTATACATTTATTTTAATTCTTTATATTCTACATTTCGATATCTGGGGGCAATCTCTGAGCAGTAACATTTCCCACCAGGTTTGCTTAAGTTTCTACATATTCTCTTCTTTTCTTTTTCACCCCGTTCTGCAGCTGACACGCACTCCATTAGCTTGCACACGTCTCGCCCCGGCTCCATCAGTGTCAGCGGAGCTCGTGTGTAGTGAGATTGAATGTTTGTGGGTATGTCTGACTGCCCCTGAGAAAAACTAACTGATAAATGGAGGAATAGAAGAAGAGATGGAGGTCGACAGGTTCTAGCAGCTGATAAAGTGAAAGTGAGTCAGGAGACATCAGGCCAAACATCTTTCAGGGGCTCTTTGCTTAAGCTCCGGGCAGGTTAGTTGTTCCTAATCTTCAAGCTGTCTCTTTAGATTCTTTACAGTCTCAAAACCTTTTCTGCTGTTTGCTTGCCAGTATGCTGGAGTGAAAGTGAGGCATTTTATAAAACTTTAAGATGAAATACGGTATTTCACTATTCTGGTTAAAATGAACAACTATCTGTTATTGAGCAAGTACATGAAGCATTAATAAAGACTTGAACGTTTTTGTTGGAAATGTCAATTTGATGTCATATGACTTCAAACCACATAAACATAAGTACATAAATGAACTTGCAATTTTACATCTCAGAGATTGCAGTAGAGTCAAAGGTTACAGATTGCAGCTTTAAAGAAAGTCCTTCATGACATCATGTGTGACACCACGGTTCAAGTGTATGTGTATGCAGGTAACACTTGAACAAATGATGCATTTTTAAATTGTAGTTATAACAACTAGGGCTCTCAAATGATTCATCGCGATTCATCGCATCCAGAAAAAAGTTTGTGTTGACAGTATATGTCTGTGTACTGTGCATCAAGGATATTTTAATTTACTCCAATAAAACTTTGAAAACGTTTCTATTTATTGAAATCAAATCAATTATTGACCTAAAAAAAACTAAAATTAGTTTAAAGCACTAAGATTATAATAATTAACAAAAAACTTCAATATAAAATGACAAAAGCATATAGGCTACCAAAATTGCTAAAGATTAAAATAATTCAACTTTAGTTAACTTTAACTTAACTAAAGCTGAATACTTTTACTTAACTTTGATCAAATTTAAATCAGAACTAAAAATCAAAAAATATAAGCTAATTTGAAATATTATTATATATTACCTATATTAACATTAATTCATATATACATTTATATTTTTCTTAAATACATTCATGTATGTTTCTATAAAAATGTATACGCAAAATGCACATACATATACTGTAAACACAAACTATTATTTTGCATGCAATAAATCACGATTAATCGTTTGACAGCCATAATAACAAAAAGCCAGATGGGATCACATGTGAAGTGTGGTTCTAGAACATTTTTATGTGAAGTAAAAACTTGAATTTCTTGCATTTTTCTGTTAGCGAATTTCTCATTAGAAGCTTTCTAATGGCCGTAACAATCCTTATAAAATATGACAAATGACCACTGCAACTTTCTATCCCTTTCTTGAGATGTTGGACTACTTTGTATAGCTGGCTGGAAAATTGAATGTTCAATAATTCACAATTTGCTCCGTGAACTATTTCACCATTAAGCGTCTGACATTTCTCACCCCGAATGACTTATAAATAATTACTTCATTGACTGAACAAAGGCCGAGAATTTTCTGACTGTTATCATTTCATCACGTCCATGGAGGTAAACATAATGTGGCGCAATATTGCATCTGTACCGTAAGGATGTTAGAGAATCGCTCTCGATGGATGAGGCCTTCACAGAATCGATAACTTTGAAGATGTGAACGAAACAGTCGCAGACTTGTTAGGGAAAAAGTCAAGTGCAATGACATTTCCCATTTTAAATTTTAATATGTTTAGTAGTGTCTGCTAAGTGCTTCGGCCCCATCACTCGCTCAGTGTCCTCTATGAATGACAGCTAAAATCTTAAAGGGACAGAGTCCTTCTACTTTCCTGTAGATAATGAAATCATCTGGAATATTATACCACCTAACAACCACTTATTGTAGAAACAGCAATTGCACTCTATTGTTGCCAATTTTGCACAAACGTTCAAAAAAATAAAACCTCTTTAGCTTAGAGTTTCTTGAACTTTTTCAGGTGGTAAACACAGCACATTTAGGACAGACTTAAGCATCTGTTGTTTCTGAAAGCGTGCTGTTACATGGATAATCTTCGCTCCTCCTTTAAGATGCAGATGTGACAGTAGGGGGATTTGATTCCGACTGCCGCTTATGACAAAACTGCAGGAACAAAAAGAGAAAAGGATTAGATGAGCGGAAACAGCTTTTTATGTCTGTCTCCTGCAGAGAACCGAGATCTTAAAGAAGCAGAAACTGGTGACGGCAACCTAGGACCGGAGAAAATTGGAGGAACATGCAGAAAAATTAAGGTTTCAAAAGAACAATAACACAACACCCGTCATCTGCCTCTTTACCTGTCGTCCTGTAGCTCCAAAGTGACGATCTGCAAAATGTCTTTAGAATAAACAACAAATGCAATGCCTGTTATTGTGAGATTTGCATCACAAATAACTCCTGCAGGGAAACTGCTCTCTTAAAGGAAAAGTGTCCCTGAAAATGAAATACTCCAAATGCTATGTTGTGAAATTAGGTGTGAGTTGATATCGACGGTTTTGGGAAACAGTCGTAACCACATCGTTCATTTCCCCAATGATACATCATACCATGGTGGTCAACTAGCGAGTTATGTCATTGTTCGGGAAACCACCCCTGTTTGGCCTGCCTTTTGGTTCAGGGTTGCGTCAAAGTCTACTGAAAAGTAGGAGTTGGTTGGCATCTACAAGAAGATGGTGATCAAGGTCAATGTCCAGAAAATACGGTTTGGAGCACATAGTAATGACCTGGTATAAAATACCATCACCCTTCTCATAAATCTTGTTTGGATTAAAGCAGCCATATTGTGCATATCTGAATTTCTGCATTTAATACACAGATGAACAACAAAAAAATACTCACGGACGTCATTTACTAGTAAAAAAGATAGAAATGGATGGTAACAGTCACACCGTACAGTATAAAACTTCAGTTTCATCAATGTACAGTATACGTATTGAGAAAAATGCATTAATGCATGTATACTTTATTTTTCAGTAACTACTGTCTAAATGTATATAAAGACGTGTTGGAACAGTGAAAAATTGTAAATAAAACAAAATTGAAGAAGGAACAACATTTACAAGAGTGTGAAGGAAACGGGAGTAGAATGGGATAATGGGTACCACAATCCAATGTGTTCCTCCAGTTTAGAATTCCGGATCAGAACATAAGGAAGGAGTATTAAGTACTCATTCGTTATTATTTGGTACTTCAGACTACATTAATGGGATTAATGTCAAGTCAATGTAAAAAAAAATGAACATTGATTCAACAATAAAACAATTAAGTTTGCTACCCAGCAAGTGCACATGTTTATAATTACAAATATGTGTAAATATCATAACTTTTTTCTCCGAAAAATCATTAGACGAAGGAACAGTCAAACATTTACGCTAAGTGTTCCAACAAATAAAAACACAGATGATCTGCATGTTAATCTGATTTTCTTTTTATATCCAAACTTCTTTTTTTTCACCTCAGACGCACCCATCATAAACATCTTCAGAATCCAACCATGCAAATCACAAAAGTATAGAGTACTGGCGTAGAAACTCTGTATCTTTCACAGTAAAATATTCATTTTGACCTCACTGGTCTAAGATGACTTAAAACCAGATAAAGAACTTCATATTTAAGACCTACTTAAAGGTTTGAGACAGGTTACAAATGATTGACCAAAATCATGAATGAACCATCAATGGAACCTTAAGAGGAACAAAAACATTTAAAACACCTCCGCAACAGTGTTTGTGTGTGTCAGCCTCCGTGGGAGGGCTCGGTTTGACAGACGGCAGGATAGAGCGAAATGGACAAGGGCATACAGAGGAGAGAGAGACAGCTTTACTGCTCTTTGAAAATCACTCATCTGCCATCTCAAGGGTGTGTGTGTGAGTGTACAAGAGCTCTCCATCCATAACATTCTCATTTCCCAGCCACCTCTAACTGACACGCTGCCAGATTTACGATCGCCGTCCTGACAGTAACAAACACGCGATGGCATAATGATATGAGCGTGGATGCGTGTTTGAGACACAACCCACGGCATTTAGATCGTGTTCTCTTGCATGTTCAGCTCGTGAAGGTTCATTTGTGCGGACACAAAAAAAACATTTCACAATGCCGCTTTAACTCAACTCAACTCAACTTTATTTATATAGCGCTTTTTACAATTTTCATTGTTACAAAGCAGCTGTACATGAGACACATTTAATACAAGTATGAATTCTAAAGCAGCCCCCCCGGCCAGGCAGATAGTGCAAAACAATATGCAAACGGTGGTGAGGAACCCAAAACTCCAGCTTTACAGTAATCGTATTTGTCCTCTCTGCAAGAAACATGTTTAAAGGAATAGCTCGCATAAAATGTTCTGCTGTCATCACCCTGGTGTTGAGAAAATTTTGAAAATGATTTCAATACAATAAAAATGAAATGGGGATTTATGCTGACAAGCATTAAAATAGCAAAATATAAATTAATGTAAACTATATGCTATATATTTTTGTTCCATCAAGAAAGAAAGACTTGAGGATAAATGGTGACAGAGTTTAAATTTTGGGGCGAACTGTTCCTTTAATTTTTATATTTCCAGCCTGGGTTGATATTTCACAGGTTCCAAAGGACGGATCCACCTTCCAATACTGTGAAAGTACACTTGTATGACTTAAATCTGTATAAACACTATTATCCATTAAAAGCATCCACAGTGTATTTACACATGAAAGACCAAAACTTCTGTTTTCCACATCAAGCCATCCCTATTGTCCAATAAAGATGGCTTAAAAACAACAGGGCTTTACTTTCTGGGTCACCGGGTCTGAGTGCCAAAAAACAGCCAGTGTGGTTACAGCATGTCGTGAATAAGAACGCTGGCCAGGGGACCCTAATGCATCTGTCGAACGCACTTAAAAGATTAACTATCCCTTTAAGTACTTAAAAACCTTTGTGACACTGAAAAGAAAGTAAAAAGCTCTTTAGCCCATCGTTTGACAATTACGGGATGCCGCGTTAGAGAAGATTAAGCGTTTAATGCCAGACAACTGTAAATAAAAGCACAGATTTGGGCCCTTTTTAGAACAAAGGCATTTTGTGCATTTGCCTGTCTTAAATATGAAACGCAGTTTAAGGGATGATCTGCTTTTAAGGAGGAAATGAGTGTTAAACAATAAGCCCTGTGAAGTGTCTTATGTAAAGAATGATATGTTTACCCACGAGTGCTGTTAAATCTGTGGCATTTGCAGAAGTCATTGTGCATATTGGTCAACTAAGCTGACATATTAAAGACTTACGTCTATAAAAACAAAAGAAAGACGTTCTGTGTCTCAATGCAACAACTGTCTGTAAACTAGATGAACTGGTGAACATCTAGAATGAACCCAATTTGAGTCTGAATTTATTCAATGTAGGCCCACTCATTGACACTAAAAACTTTTTATGCACTTTTAATGCATTTAATTTCCTGTACATTACAACTGCATTTTTAGGGCGTGAAAATGCAAGCGCTGGAAACGGTCCAAGTTTAAAAGAATTTAACCTTTAATTATCTCTAAAGACTACGAGAAAGTGAATATGTTATTGCTGCCTGGCATACATAATACAGCATTTTAGTAATTTTCACAAACTGTTTGAACAGAGAACTTTTTGAATAAAAAAACCCCACAATTAGCCATGTATCCTACACAGTGGCCATACCCGATGTGACACGACACTGTGACATAAAACGTGTTTTCTATTCATAAATCTATTGTAGTTCATCACCATTAAGACTAGTTAGGACAAAAACATACACGGACAAAATAATATGACCGAAAAAATTACTTTTCTAATCTGTTTTCACAAAAACATGTTTTATGGCTAAAGAAATAACATGTATATTGTGACCCATTCTGTGAAAACCAGGCTTAAATCTCATCATCTATTGTTAGATATTTTCAGATTTTCTATTATACGTTTATATGATATTTATATGGTACAATATTAAATGATACTATAGTTATACAATATTTATAGGTACTGTAAATTATATGATTTGATGAGGTGTGATGTGATGTGATATGCAATTTGACACGACAAGGCCTGACAGTTGTATGTATGTTATGGCATATGGCAATGTGACGCGATATATGATTTTATGTGATGTCATGTGATGCGGCACGACACGGCCTGACACACTACGGTACAGTACGGTACTGTGCGGAATGATGCATGACATGGCATCTGATGTGATGTAATAAATGATATTTTCTTTTTTTACCTAATGGACAAATGTTAAAATAGCTAAATTATTAAGACACTTCTGAATGTCAAACATCTCTAGAACTTGTTACTATGCAAGGACACCTGTTAAAAACTTGAAAGAAACTGACTTCATATATCCAATAGTCACCTATGGATCAGTGGGCTAAAAGTACCTAAAAAAAGATTCAAGTAAAGGAGCCTGGTGGGGACACCAGCAAAACAGCATCCCATGTAGGAGACCAGCATCCAAAAACAATACATCTGCTGACCTTTTCAAGAGTGAGGTCTATACACAGTATGCTATTAAAACAATACAACACAAAAAACCAACCGAGTGAACCTACGGCCTCAGAGGTGCAGTGTATGTACAGCATGGCAATGAGGATATTTCTGCCTCATTCAGGTAGCTGAGATAAGTACAGTCAGCTCATTAACAGGAAGTCGAGGAAAACCTCTTCATCTGGCCAGCAGTCAGGGGGAAAGTCAATGATATTAATGACTTTTCCAGCACGGTGAGCTGAGCTCTATCAGGGAGACGGGGAGAATAACAACACGACTAATGTGCGCTTGTTAATGCGCCACACTCGATTAGAAGTATTGGATTGGACTCGCATTGAGAAACAAGACCTCATATTGGGACACGATCCTATACACATTCAGAGAGATTCATTATTTTAAAACTGCCCAAATTATATTACAAAATATTTCTGTGTTCAACATACTGAAAAGTGATGACGTGCTTTTTTCATGTAAAGGGGCTTTGAAACAACATTTAAACTTGAATTGATATGATGTATAGCTTGCATCACCTGAATCACTTTAAATAAATTTGTCTGCCAAATGCATAGTTGTAAATGAACACAATTCTTCATTAATAAAAATAGGATTCAAGTAAAAATAATCAATAAAATGCATGACATTTCAGCAGGGAGCTACTACATTATGTTGCTTCACTCGCAGTCTCTCAGTCAACGCTCTCTCACTTTGTTAATGTCCGTGTGTGTGTTGTTGGACAACGTGTAAATGGAGCAATCACAGAATTGTGATTGACTTGTCCAATGAAAAGAGCGTGACAGAACTGTAGAGAATAAAATCAAAGACTTTAAACAAAACGATTTTCACAAGAAATATTCAGACGCGCACACACACTCATAGAGAGAAACAATTCTTGCACAATCTGCATATAATCTTTCTAAATATGTTCTGTGTTTCATAAACAAATCGATTTGTGGCAGTATGAGAAACTCCAACAAGTGAGCCATTCTTGGTCACCCTCACTCTGTTTGCAACTTATTTACTTATGTGACATGACATGATATAATTGTACGTGCAATGTGTCACAATCTTGCATTCATAACTATTCTATGAGCTGGCTAATTCACACGTTTTAGGCAGAAACTGTATAAAACATGGGAAGGTTTTTTGAGGAGCTGTTTTGAAGCTTAAAGTGGGCGGAGCAGGCCGTCACCATCTTACACGGGGCTCAATGATATTCTGCTCTCTTTTGGAGCCAGTCTCTAGTGGCCAGTCGATGAATTGCAGTTTAAGTCACTTCCGTGTTGGCTTCACGAGAGGCATCAGAAGGTTGCCGCTTGGTTATAGTGTGGTTTGCTTTTGCGTGAGTGGCGGTAAGGTATAGTTTAGGGCTTAACTGTTGTTTTTCTCTGGATCATGATACATCATTCTAGGATTCACAATTTACGAATTCATAAAAATTAGTCAACAAGAATAATTATGTGCTACAGGAGTGGATTCTAAAATGTGGTTGAAGGGTGGGGGTTAAAATAGAGAAGTGATGTCATGCAAAATGAAAAGTCGTGTCAGGAAGCATGACTTTAAGCAAAAGCTTTAGGAATGGACAAAATTAAAGGGCCGCCCCCTTGTAATAAACATGCTTATCATATTCTATACACTACCAAATTAAATAATTTCTTTCCATCTTTCTTACAACACTTTTGGAGAGGCCATTTTATTTTCCGAAATGACTTTATCGTGATCAAAGGTGCTAAACTGGGTTCAGGTTTAGGATTTACGTAGACCAGTCATTTTCTGAATCCATCATTGCTTTATTGCTTTATTAATCTTGCTCTGTGCACATATGCACTGTCGTGTGGAAATAGAAAAGGGTCCTGCCCAAACTGTTAATGTAAAATAAGAAGCACAAAGTTCTCTAGAATATCATTATATTCTGCATTATGATTTGTGTGGTCAAGCCGGTTCATTAAAAGGGGGCGTCCCAATACTTTTGTCCATATCGTGTACATTGAGTGGGTGAATAATATGTGGTATGGTACATTTAGTAAAAACATTCAACTAACATTATATTTAATATTTAGGTTCATATTTAATTCATTTGACGGCATGTGCATTTTCAGCTTCATCCACATAATGAAGCTGTAACAGCTAAAATGAAAGATAATTTGAGCTCAAATTAGATATGATTAGTTTGTATCAACGGGTCATTCTCTGGATGATTTATAATTATTACTGTACCAAATAACAACTGCGACAAATCTGTCCTTCAAAACCGAGCGCCAGTTTAGGAGTAATTGCTAATGCGACATAATTGAAGTTAACAGACCTCCTGAAATGAAACGTGAGATTGAGGTGCAAGATCCAATCGAACGAAATAATTACTGTGGGAAACATAAAAAAATCCCATTGTCTTCTTTTCCTGACATAACTCAATTGCAAAGGAAAAGTGATAAGGTCTTTTCATAAAGAGTCTATATCATTACAAAATTAATAATACAGTACAGTACACAGATACAATCTAATAGGAATCCTTTTTTAGAACTGATGGGTATGAACTAATGTGTATGAGCTTCCCTGTGGGTCAGTAGTAAGAGTATGCACCAACAACGTGAAGGTCATGGGTTTGATCCCAGGGGAATATAAAAAGTCAGAATCAAATGTAGTGCAATGTAATGTTAGTTGCTTTGGATACACCCATGAATGTAAATGTTATTCTTTTAGTCCACAATATCAAAATAAGAGACCTTAAAGGGATAGTTCACCTTCTTGTCAAACCAACCTGTATGATCTTTTTACTTTCGCAGAACACAAAGAAGATTTTTTGTTAAAGAAAGCTAGTAACCGAACAGCATGGACACATGATAATTTCTATTGTATGGCAACAAAACCAACGCAAATGAATGGGTGCCAGTTAACAACATCCTTCCAAATATATTTTTTGTGGAAGACTGAAAGTCAACAGGTTTGAAATGAAAAGAGTAAATGATTTTCATGTTTGGGTGAACTTTCACTTTAAGCTCTTTTTTAATGTCTTTAAGTCCTACAGCAACATGGCCTGTTGAACTAGTTTGTTTGTTCTTTAGGAAGTCTGGAAGAGACTCATGTAACACCACAGTTGTGAACTAGACTGAGGTTGTAAAATCAATCGTTCAAAACGAATTTCCATTTTCACAGTCCTCATCAAGCTCGGCTGAGCAGCACATCGGCCCATCATCCTCCCCTGCAATTCCAACAGCGTGCCATATAAACCAATCAGAGCAATCCATCCATCCATCCATCCATTTTCTACCGCTTATCCGGGGCCGGGTCGCGGGGGCAGCAGTCTAAGCAGGGATGCCCAGACTTCCCTCTCCCTAGCCACTTCCTCCAGCTCTTCCGGGGGGACACCGAGGCGTTCCCAGGCCAGCCGGGAGACATAGTCCCTCCAGCGTGTCCTAGGTCTTCCCCGGGGTCTTCTCCCGGTGGGACATGCCCGGAACACCTTACCGGGAAGGCGTCCAGGGGGCATCCGGAAAAGATGCCCGAGCCACCTCAGCTGGCCCCTCTCGATGTGGAGGAGTAGCGGATCTACTCTGAGCTCCTCCCGAGTGACCGAGCTTCTCACCCTATCTCTAAGGGATCGCCCGGCCACCCTGCGGAGAAAGCTCATTTCGGCCGCCTGTATCCGGGATCTTGTTCTTTCGGTCATGACCCACAGCTCATGACCATAGGTGAGAGTAGGAACGTAGATTGACCGGTAAATCGAGAGCTTCGCTTTGCGGCTCAGCTCCTTCTTCACCACGACAGACCGGTACAGCGACTGCATTACTGCAGAAGCTGCACCGATCCGTCTGTCAATCTCCCGCTCCATCCTTCCCTCACTCGTGAACAAGACCCCCAGATACTTGAACTCCTCCACTTGAGACAGGAACTCTCCACCTACCTGAAGTGAGCAAGCCACCCTTTTCCGGCTGAGAACCATGGCCTCAGATTTGGAGGTGCTGATTCTCATCCCCGCCGCTTCACACTCGGCTGCAAACCGTCCCAGTGCATGCTGAAGGTCCTGGTCTGATGGGGCCAGCACGATGACATCATCCGCAAAGAGCAGAGATGTGATCGTGTGGTCACCAAACCCGACGCCCTCCGGCCCCTGGCTGCGCCTAGAAATTCTGTCCATAAAAATTATGAACAGAACCGGCGACAAAGGGCAGCCCTGCCGGAGTCCAACATGCACCGGAAACAAGTCTGACTTACTGCCGGCAATGCGAACCAAGCTCCTGCTCCGGTCGTAGAGGGACTGGATGGCCCTTAGCAAAGGGTCCCGAATCCCATACTCCCGGAGCACCCTCCACAAGATGCTGCGCGGGACACAGTCGAATGCCTTCTCCAGATCCACAAAACACATGTGGATTGGTTGGGCAAACTCCCATGAACCCTCCAGCACCCTGAAGAGGGTATAGAGCTGGTCCAGTGTTCCACGACCGGGACGGAAACCACACTGTTCCTCCTGAATCCGAGGTTCTACTATCGGCCGGATTCTCCTCTCCAGTACCCTGGCATAGACTTTCCCGGGGAGGCTGAGAAGTGTGATCCCCCGGTAGTTGGAGCACACCCTCCGGACCCCCTTCTTAAAAAGAGGGACCACCACCCCGGTCTGCCAGTCCAAGGGCACTGTCCCCGACCGCCACGCGATGCTGCAGAGGCGTGTCAGCCAAGACAGCCCCACAACATCCAGAGACTTGAGGTACTCAGGACGGATCTCATCCACCCCCGGTGCCCTGCCACCGAGGAGTTTCTTGACTACCTCGGTGACTTCATCCCGGGTGATGGGCGAGTCCGCCTCTGAGCCCTCGGCCTCTACTTCCTCAATGGAAGACGTGACGGCGGGATTGAGGAGATCCTCGAAGTATTCCTTCCACCGCCCGATGATATCCCCGGTCGAGGTCAACAGCTGCCCCCCTCCACTGTAAACAGCGTTGGTGGGGCATTGCTTCCCCCTCCTGAGGCGTCGGACGGTTTGCCAGAATCTCTTCGAGGCCGACCGATAGTCCTTCTCCATGGCCTCGCCGAACTCCTCCCAGGCCCGAGTTTTTGCCTCCCCAACCACCCGGGCTGCAGTCCGCTTGGCCTGTCGGTACCCGTCAGCTGCCTCGGGAGTCCCACAAGCCAGCCAGGCCCGATAGGACTCCTTCTTCAGCTTGACGGCATCCCTTACTTCCGGTGTCCACCACCGGGTTCGGGGATTGCCGCCTCGACAGGCACCGGAGACCTTACGGCCACAGCTCCGAGTGGCTGCGTTGACAATGGAGGTGGAGAACATGGTCCACTCGGACTCAATATCTCCAGACTCCCTCGGGATCTGGTCGAAGCTCTGCCGGAGGTGGAAGTTGAAGATCTCTCTGACAGGCGATTCGGCCAAACGTTCCCAACAGACCCTCACAGTACGTTTGGGTCTGCCGAGTCTGTCCAGCTTCCTCCCCCGCCATCGGATCCAACTCACCACCAGGTGGTGATCGGTTGACAGCTCCGCCCCTCTCTTCACCCGAGTGTCCAAGACATACGGCCGTAGGTCAGATGAAACAACAACAAAGTCGATCATTGACCTCCGGCCAAGGGTGTCCTGGTGCCATGTGCACTGATGGACACCCTTATGCTTGAACATGGTGTTCGTTATGGCCAAACTGTTACTAGCACAGAAGTCCAATAACAGAACACCACTCGGGTTCAGATCAGGGGGGCCGTTCCTCCCAATCACGCCCCTCCAGGTGTCACTGTCGCTGCCCACGTGGGCGTTGAAGTCACCCAGCAGAACGACGGAGTCCCCAGTCGGGGCGCTTTCCAGCACCCCTCCCAGAGACTCCAAGAAGGCCGGGTACTCTACACTGCCATTTGGCCCATAGGCGCAAACGACAGTGAGAGACCTATCCCCGACCCGGAGGCGCAGGGACGCGACCCTCTCGTTCACCGGGGTAAACTCCAACACAATTGGAGTGTTGGAGCAATCCACCTGTAACCCTCAAATTCCTGAACATCCGTCAACGTCTCCGCTCGTCAGTCTCAGTCGAGACGGTCCGGATTGATTGCGTCTCTGAGACTATTATCCAGAACAAGAGCAAAAAAAAACATGTCAGAAAGAGTGTCAAGAAACGGTGAGGCGGAAAGAGAGACAGAATAAAGAGCAGAATAACATCCTGGAGGGGAAATAAAGAGGAAAGGGGAAATAGAATTGATCGAGGCTTGAGCAGCATCTGGGAAAGAGAAAATGGGAATGAAAAAGGACACGGCACATCCCATGTGACAAATCAAACAGTAACAAAACCCTATTAGTATAATTCAACTAGCAGCCTTCATTAGCTACTGACAGGACAGCTCTCGCTAACGATGATTTAAGGCTTATAAGAGCCTAGGATGAATAATTATGGCCCTTTCGAGCCCTCTATACGTCGTTCTCTAAATTCTTGAACATGCAAAGACCCCATGAAAGCAAATTAGGAGTTTTGTGGCTTTAAATCATGGCCATTTATATCCTAGCATGCTCCCAAAAGTTTAACCAAGAAAATAAGATCTGCGATTAACAAAAGTTTGTGAGACTTACACTTTTTGTCTATCAATATAATATTTAAATCTTACACAATATTTGGGATATCTGAAGCTTAAATGCAATCGGCAGTAGTCAAAGCTTATGGCAAGCCAAATTAGCTGTTAATTTGCTATACATTTTTTTATCAACAATTCAATTTTTACTAGTGAAAATTGTAATTCTTGATATCAAGAATAGAATTTCTACTAGTAACCACTTTTATTTTAGATATCAGTAATAACATTTTCACTTGTAAAAATTTGAATTGCTGATATTAAAAATTCATTTCCTGAGAATGATTAAAAGCTAATTCGGCTTGCCATATATAAGAAATGCAATTCTTACTAGGCATAATTATTTATATCAACAATTAACTTGTCACTAGAAAAAAAGGAAATCCATGATATCAAGAATTCTCATTCTTGATATCATTTTGCATTAGGAATTTCTGATATCATAATATATATTTTAGATATCAATGCATCTGAAAGTAATTGAAGATATCTAAAAAGGCATTCTAAATACATAAAATCACAATTTTGATATCAAGAATCAACACTGTCACCAGTGAAAATATAATTATTGATATCAGAAATTGGCATTTTAACTTGTAGTATTTCAATTTTTGATATAAAAAATAAACATTATCACTCGTTCCCACACAATAATTGATATAAAAAGTTATGATTTTTGATAGTAAGAATTGCATTTCTTACATCTGAAATAACATTTTTGACATGTAATAAATTAATTATTGATATGTGAAATTGAATATCAGTCTATTGACAGTCTATCTAATATTTGATATGTACAGTGGCCCACGAGGGACAATGATGTGACACAAACAGATGAGTACAGTAGATGAGAAATCCCAATATGGAAATGACAAAGCAAAACATGATTAATACTGTTTAACACTGCACTGTACTTGGTTTGTTAAAATCCTTAAATCTCACCATAAGCAATATTTAAAATGATGTTTGTCTTGTTAACAGCAGTATTTAATTAAATAGCATTAATTATAACCATAACAATGTCCAGTTACAAGCAGCTCCACAATAACAATGTGAACATTTGAAGAAGATGCTCATCAGGATACTGCTGAAAATTTTATAGCCGCTCATATCAGACGGGAAATTATCCCATCCATTTTCTTTGTTCATTCATATCTCTCAGCGATGTGCTGCTCATTTAGTAAATGATTGTTAACCTTCAGTCTCTTGGTAAATGTCAAATTTGCTAGAGTAAGACCTGATACAGACATAATGGTTTAATCAAAGAAAATCTGGAGTGTCAGTGAATAATGAACAGTAATGAAACCGCTAAAGATATATCAGGGACGTATATGGAGCTTAAAGGGACAGCGCACCCAAAAATTTAATTATGTTATACGGTGAGTTCAGTTTTGGATCATTGTCATTTGAAACACTTATAGCTTTATTCAGAAGAACTTGGCAGGAGAAATAAAAAAAATGTTGATGCTATGAATAGTCGATAACATTCTGCCAAATATCTCTGTTGTGTTCCATAGGGAAAAAATCTGATTTAGAATAACTTATTAATAAATTGACATATGATTGCCATCATGTTAATTTACTGGGTGAACTATTTTCAAACATTTTTACATTTTTGTACAAATGTTGCAAACAATGATTGTAGAAACAGCAGGTGCTCTTGTCTTTAACACAGCTGACACTCCATCTACACACCAGCACCTTCACGGCATTCAGTCATGTGTGTGTGTGTTTTAAACATGCTTGACGAGCAGTAGGTCATGTGCAGCACCAACAAGCTGCGAAACTGAGAAATGATGACATCATCTTCTAAACAGAGCCAGTCAAAACAAAGAATGTACAAGGGATGGCATGATGACAACAGCCTTTCACATTTAAAATAAGGTGATTTATTAATACAAGACCTCTTCATATTTTTTGGCTTGGGAATTTAGATTTTGATAAAATGTGCACTTGATCATGATCGTGTGACATTATAGCTCAAAATGAATTACATTTCTCATCTTCAAACTGTCTATCTGTTGTTGTGGTAGACATGTGCTGCCCTGTCACTTCCCATTACAATAACGGCAAAGTGTAAACTTTTATGGAAAGACTCAGCTGTCCTCTAAAATACTTGCAGTGATAGTGGTAAAGGTCTTTTCATTTTTGGCACTCGTTTGTACGGCGTTTCTGAATGAACAAAACGCCTCAATTGCTACGGATGCGAAAAACGTAGAAAATCGGCCCCGTGTCCGAATTTTTTCATGATGGATGAAAATTTTGGAGGAAGTGTGTAAACGTGAGGTCCTATTTATTTTTTAACATGCAGAAATTTTGTACGCAAATTTCGGACTTACGTTCACGTGTGTTAAGGCCATCACCTTACATCATTTTAATAGTCTTACATTATGCTGTCTTTTACTCATTTACAACTTACAATGCAATATACCTATACTTAACCAATACTGTTGCATTTAAAGTACACTTAAAAAGACATTTATATAAACCAAAAAGTCTACCAATTGAGTCTCATGTAGTATTGAAATAGGAAATTAAAAGTACAAGTACAGTATACTACTAGCACAAATAAATACTTCCAAGACGTATACTTAAAATGTTCTCAAATAAACTCAATAAAATGAGTCGACTTATTTTTTGGGGGGTCCAAATTACACATTAATTCTGAATATACACAATTCCCTGAGGATGTAAGAAGAATGCTCGAAGTAGAATTTGTTCACACTACGAGCCAGATTTACTAAACGAGAGCGTAAAAAAAGGAGTTGAAATTTCAGCAAGTGATTTACTAACAAGGCGGCGCACATTAAAAAGCACAATATCTCATTTCCATAATGACCAATGCAATCTTACAAGAGCATTGGTGCAGTCTTTAAGAAATGCTTTTTTGGGGCGTTAAATAAAGTACTACTACAATGACAAGTGCAAACCGTAGATCTTAACATTAAATCATGTTACATGCTTTGTTTAAATAAAGTACGAGTCTAAAGGGGAAACTCTGTAAATGCACATGCAATGAGATCGGTCACAAAAACAGCTGTGTCCACCCCTTTTCAGAGCTAATTTTCACCGCGTGTCTTTAGTAAATACCGACTATGGAGTTTTTTTACGCCAAAAGAGGCGTTTTAGAGCGGTTATCTGCAAGCAAATCGGGCCCCAAGGATGCTGACTATAACATTACCTATATTAGTGCATACACCAATAAACAATAATTGTAACTGTCTCTCCCTTATCTTAAATGTGTGCTTTAACTGTTTGCTTATACCGTGAAAAGCGCTATAAATAAGTTGACTTTACTTGACTATAACAGTATATTCTACTTTATATTATCTTAATATACTTTATCGTTAACATCCTTGCTGTAATCTGGCCTTAACAAATTTGTGTCCAAATCGAAATACATTCATGTCTAATTTTAAAGGCGTATTTTCAAGTCTAATGGATCTTCAGGTTTGTCGACACTCCATCTCTTGTGTTAATTACAGATGGAGAAATTAGAAACACAAGCTTCAAAGAACACAAGAGGAACAGAGAGAGTAAAATGTGTTGAGTATTAAGACCGATTTGATCGATGATTTCACCGCAGACAAAGCCGGCACTATAAAACCTCTTTCACACTGCTAATGGGGGTACTAATTGATTCTGAGAAGAGGATCTGTTTGGGTATTGATCTCTGTTAATCTCCATAGAGGGAACTTCCCTCTTCTAAAGTAACAGGGCCAGTAATTGGATATAACAAGAATCTCCTCCTGTGTGCTTTTTCTTAAATTGTAAACCTACTATTTAATACAGTTGGATATTGGTGAGAAAACAACCCAGAGGAAGAAATAAAAGCATTACTAATAGGATCGCTTTAACAACTTGCTTGTTTATTCCAGAGAGCATTGACAATAAATGGAAAGTCAGTTGAGACTTGTATTGATGCCTCCTGCTTTTCAGACTGATAAACATGTGAGCGAGAATTCTCACATGTGTCTCCTCTATAGTGTCAAAGATACAAAAGAAAGAAAAGTCACAGGTAAGATCTCAATTGTTTCTCTTAGATATAAATAAGATTAAATGGACAGTAATTGGAAATTTTTGCATATACTATAAGTCTCCAGCAGCCCGGACATTCCTTCTAGAAAAGACCCAGAAATCCCACAAATTTCTCCCTTGACAGTTTCAGAAAAGATTTTCATAAACTGAGCTCATGAGAAAATCATTGTTATTGAAGATGTCAATATGAACCCGAACCTTTCTCATCAAATTTACCCAAACACAGATTATTTACCCGTGCAATTTTACAGCTCCATACTCTTAATGAATTTTAATAATAAATGACACGCCTAAACCATTGACTGGAACTGTAAGTGGCTACATAAACACGAGAACTGTGAATAGATGTGCATGGTGTACTGAAGCTTTGTGTGCTAGGATGACATTTATGGAACCCACAGAAGCAACGACTACAAAACACACTAGCTCTGAATTAGCCCAAAGAGTGCCTGACTCCCTGACTCGGCCCAGTAATTTCTATTCACTAAGAACTTGATCGATACCAAAGGCCTGATAATTACCAACACCCCCATTTGTTTCATCAGAGCCAAAGAAAATCAGATGCACGGAAATAATGCACTAGCTCTGCTTTCTACTCCGCTGCATTCTCATTAAAACAAATTCCACTAACAGCGCTCTCCAGGCAGCCGGGCATGTTCTCGCAGACCTTCCGAGTTCATTTTAGCCGTTGTTTATATATTTAATTCAGACAGAGTGGGACGATCTATTCTGCAGGAGAGTCCTCAGTGTATGAAACTGGAAACTCATTACTTGGTGCCCTCGAAGGAAAGTAATTGCAATTGGCAGGATAAAAGGGGGAAACAATTTGAATTGTTATTGTTCGACAATAAGCTCGGGCTACGGATTGCAGAGGGCAAACAAGCCTTAATGCGAGAGTAAACTGAGACGAAATGAGCCAACATATGGGACTGATATGAGAAAGACCATCGCATACCAGACAAGAAATGAAAACCCACCACTTATTAGCTCCTATGAGGACACTGAGCTTAGTGGTTGGCTTTAGAAAACAACAAAAATACAGTCCAAAATACAGTCAATCCAATAATTAAAGGGATAATTATTATTAATTCATTCATTCGATCTAATTTATTTTGTTGTTGATATTATTACTTTAGATTTTTCATATTTTTTTTTTTTTCTCAATTAATTTATTATGTAGGGGGGGCACGGTGGCTTAGTGGTTAGCACGTTCGCCTCACACCTCCAGGGTTGGGGGTTCGATTCCTGCTTCTGACTTGTGTGTGTGGAGTTTGCATGTTCTCCCCGTGCCTCGGGGGTTTCCTCCGGGTACTCCGGTTTCCTCCCCTGGTCCAAAGACATGCATGGTAGGTTGATTGGCATCTCTGGAAAAAATTGTCCGTAGGGTGTGAATGAGTGAGTGAATGAGTGAGTGTGTGTGCCCTGCGATGGGTTGGCACTCCATCCAGGGTGTATCCTGCCTTGATGCCCGATGACTCCTGAGATAGGCACAGGCTCCCCGTGACCCGAGGTAGTTCGGATAAGCAGTAGAAAATGGAATGGAATGGAATGGAATTTGTTATGTATTTATTTTTAAATAAACACAATTATTAAATATTAAATGCAATCATTTGTTATCCTTTACAGTAATAATTAATATTAATTATTATTTTCATTATTACTAATAATCACTAATTACGTTATTATTAATTTGAAATTTTTGACCACAAAAAAAGATAAATACGTATGACCTGCAATATCATGTTTAAAACACAGATGGCAATGTAGAGGCAAAAGCTTCAAGTGATTTAAGAGGCAGCTTTAAATGAATCTCATTATGTAGTAATTTAGTATTGTGCCCATAGGAACAGATAAAAGTAAAGATTAAGATCGAGGTCCAAAGATAAGGGCAGACACGAGCAAACCTTAAGTAAATCTTTCACATACACATACTAAAACCACCTACTTCAACAATTGACCGGTCAGAGGATCTCAAATGAGAGGGGAGATAGATGTCACATGAAACAGACGAGGCCGGTTCCCTGAAAGCATTAAGGATTCTGTTCTTTTTGATCATTCTGTGTGCTTTTGGTTAGCATCGACGACTCGTATAAGGAATTACTGCGAAGGGAGCAGTTCTTCATGTTAGATGAAACGAAATAGATAAACTCGTACAAAACGCCGGTCATTAGAGGAGAATTACCAGGGACAGATAATAGAATCGCAGTAATGAGATTTTTGGGCTGGAGTCAAGGGGTAATAAACATATCAACGCTTTCTTAGGAGAGATAGCAGGAAGAGGATCGGCACTGTGATGAGCTGACTGGGTGTTCAGAGAAATGGGGAGAAAGAAGTCCATATGTGAAGGTCATTTTGGAGGAAAGAAATCACAAATGAGTTTTTCCTGGAAGTCAATGAGATTGTGTGGAGAATAAATGGAGACTTTGGTGAGGTCTCAAACTTTGGGGTTATTTCGTTTCACCCAAGTTTCTATAGAGTTTCAGATGTGATTTCTACAATGTCACAAAAATAAAATTAAGATTTTGATTCATAGGGTCCCTATGCAGTATTCACTACTCCCTGGAAATGTATTTAAACATGAGAAATATCTATTTTTGATATCTAAATTATCTCCACAAACTTTATCTTTATCTTCTCTAGTATACTTAACTGTAGTCTGTCTATGTCCTTGGTCCATCTCAGCCTGTGCGTTCTGCACATTGCATTCTAGTCATGATCCAATCCTGCTAAACTCATTATTCTGCCCTTTAATACTATTCAAGCAAATATGAATCCATATTTTCCTTTTGACCATTCTCTTTTGTTGTGACCAAAAAAAAGAAACATTTTAAAAGCATTGGCTAGCGCACAAAGCTTTACCCAGCGATCTGTTTTGTGCTGAAATTGATGTGGAAATATATTAAATAAAGCATGATTCTTTTCAATTGAGTCTACATTTTTTTGTGGCCGATGTTTCGTCTGTTGTCGCACGTGGAGTGCTCTTGCTCACCTTTAGAAAAATGTATGATATGGCAAAAGTTGAAATATCTTAAGTGTGCTAGACGGGTAAGTTAACGTCTTTTTTGAAGTACGAATCCAGCAGTAATAGTTTTGAGGATTAGTCCAAAAGATAATGATAAAATTGGGATAATGATACAATTTACAGCTTGGCTAAATGGTAAAAGTCTAGTGAGGCGCAGAAGATTTGGGCTTTGAAACCGTAGGCCATTATAAATGCCAAATGAACGGTTTAGTAAACTGAGGGCTTCAATCAGCGGCGATCGATGTTGCGAGATGTTTTGCACTTCACAAATCACGCAGATTGCCGTTCCCCTGCAATTTGAGGGCCATTTTAACATAGGGCTTGTTTACTGTCATTTTAATGAAAGGGTGGGAGGATCGTGGGGCGGATCGCTTTGAATTGAAAGGAATGGGGAAAGATGATGTGTTTTCTAAATGTTTTACATGGCGCATTCACAGTCCAGAATTAACGTTTGCCAAACAGGGGAAAAACTAGCGAGTAAATAAAACATGGTTGCTACGTGTGACGGTGACTGTGAAGCAAGAGAGACCAGTAAAATACATTGAAATAATGAAAATAACACAATGTTTGTGTTTTTTTTAGTCACCAGCTAGCATGAAGCACAAATACAAATATGCCATGACTTATCAAGTAGCCTATAGTAAATCGTGAGTAGTAAACTTAATGGCGCGAATACGTTTTCTTTCTTTGTGTTTGGTGTGTTATAAGTTGCCCATGCGTGTATTAGACACGTAAAATTGCATCAATTAAAGTGTTGGAACAAAATACGCATTCTATCTAAAAGCGAATGCTCACCCAGACCTGCCTGAAACGCCTCGAGTAACCACACTTCCGCAAATCTACGTCAGTTAGTGGTATGATTTGACTAAGACCGCCCAAATGTTTATGCAAGTAAGATGAACCTGATGCTCCAAAAATGGTATGAGGCGTTACATTTCGATCACCCGCTTGCAGTATTAGACCAATCACTTCGCACTGGTTAACTGATCAATCATAGCACGATGAGCGATATGCTTTGGAAAAAATAGCGTGTTTAGAGAGGCGGTGCAAAGAAGAGATACAAACATGCACGATATGTGGAAAATACAGCGTTTTAAAATCGTGTATACACATTTCATCACATCTTAAACAAATGATAATATTCGTTGCGTCATATGACCCCTTCAACCCAACCTGTTTCTTTTTTAAATAAACATCAAAACAATAACAGCCAACACAACACGCCACCATGTCTGTAACTAGGTTCATTTACATCACCTAAGGGTCTGGCATTGCACAAAGATCTATTCTTTTACAAACAGATAAATCGTCGTCTTTGTGCTTTGGTCTTTCATTATCCGTCATTTCTTGTCCCACCTGCAGTGCGCGTGGTCTCCAACAGCTAGCGTGTGGAGCCCATCTCATTAGTAAGACTGGGCAAATGAAAAGCCCCTCTGACTTATCAGGTTTAATTACTCCCTTTCTCTCTCCAACATCTCAGAACCTCCCCAGAAGCCCTTTAATCCAGACAGACACGCCGGCCGTGGATGGGTTGCTCCGAACAAGAAGTCAGGTGGTCTGACTGAACGAATTCGGAAGTTCAAGGACGTTGTTGTTCCCTTGACAGCTTTAAATAAAAGTTAGAGGGAAAGACACGAAGAGATAAAGAGGTGAAGGGATTTCAGAAGGGATGTATATACACACAAATAAACCGCACGTGTTCGATGGTGCGACAGCAAAAATGAAGAAAAAAACTAACAATGAAGATAAATCTTTTATTCTTAGTATGAATAAATATATTATTAAAAGTTTGTTTTCAGAATTTTTGGTGTTATGGTTAATTTGCCCACCACCCATAGCATAGCACATACAGAACTTTATGTGAATACGGTACAAATTTTCTTCAGATAATCAGAAACACCTATCAACTCTTTTTCTTCTAAGAGGAATAATGTAGCTGAGAGAGACGTGCCCTCACCACAAACTTTAAAACCCATAAGACTGTAGAGGTTTTTGGTTCCTTCTCTGAAATATGGACCCATAGGACCCTTTCCTAAATGATTTGCAAAATTAGCACCATACCGGCTTATCGTACAAAGTGTCTCCCAAATGCATAAATGTATTAGCGAATTGAATATTGGAGAAATGGGAGATATAGTGGATCATGTATAAAGTTCACACATATGAACAAACCTGCATTTTTGATGGTGCAACACAACCCTGCATATTCAATACCAGCTAACGGATGCATAAACAGAAAAAATATATATATTACAAAATATGAACATTTTAAATATGAGCTACAAAAAGTGCAAACACCATTGAAAGTCAATATAAAAATGACATAATATTTAGTTCTTGTATTTAGGCTGACAATGAATTTCTATGGTTAAGCACATCCATTTAATCGACTGACCATTTGCTCACTTATAAAAAGTGACTTTCGGGTCCTATTTTTCACACTTTTCTAGGAAAAGCATATAAATTGTATTTCTTCTCTATAAACAACAGTTGGTAAAGGTGACACCTTGATAATCAGTCGTAAAAAGCTCAGGTTAATTAAAAATGAATACAGTAATAGCTTGAGGCGGGCACATTATGATGCCATTAATCTGAATTGACAAAGTGTAAAGCTCTTTGATGCTGAATGGCACGTCTGCCTCAGGGCAAAGCCTGTCCTGAGACTCTCAGCTCTGGCGTTAAAAATGACTGTCGGGTGAAACGTATAAATACAATTTGCTCACCCTCTGTGCAAAATAGTAAATAACCTTTAGTGTGCTAATTTAAGGCATGGAAAAGCCTGGGAAAGTAACATATTGTTTCCTCCAGTTGGCAATAAATAGGAACAAGACCTTGAAGAAAATGTGAGTGGCGTCTTGATTGATGTTGCTACAGGTATGCAGTTTCTAAGGAAGTTTTGAGTACTGTTAAGAGCATTGGCAATGGCTGATGCATGGGGTCTATACAACTCAGGGTACCTGGGTTCGGATACCACATTTTAAATATAACCTATAGCAATAGAGACACTGTCAAATCTTAATTTTCTCTTGTAGGATGGACATTAAAAATTGGGTGCTTTACCTGCTGTAGCATTTATGTCATGCGCTGATCTCTGTCAGACTTATAGGTCAATCGGCAAACAAATACGCCCACTTTCCTCCCCGCTGCACAAGTAATTACTATAAACAAGTCTGTCCTGGGCATAAGGAGATATTGAATGTTCATCCATATCCTCTATGACTTTTAACCCCTGTACTGTCATTAATTAGAGGATTGTGTGTGGGCAGTGCATTAGCCTCAGTTTATTGATTTCATCCCGTCTCAAAAATAGCAATCAGTACAGAAACATGAATTCTACCGTTGAATTATAGCTTCTTGAGGTCAATGACGGGTGAAACTGCGGCTGGCTGGAGCTGGTTGTTCACACAATAACGTTAAGGATATGAATGACGATGTAATCAATTAGCAATGTTCATTTTGTATGTATGTGATTATCCAGAAAACTTACAGAGGCATTTTGGGCTCACAAGAGTGTGTGTGCGCGTATGTGTGTGCGAATGTGTGTGTGTAATGGTATTCATCACTGGGGACCTAATGTGATACCAGTAGATTTTGACCGTGTGGGGACATTTTTTGGGTCCCCATAAGGGTAAACAGCTTATAAATCATACAGAATGATATTAATTGAAAATTTTAAAATGAAGAAAGGTTTGTGTGATTATCACATTAACATTTATGCATTTGGCAGACGCTTTTATCCAAAGCGACTTACATTGCTTTATCCTATACATTTTACATAGGTATTTGCAATCCCCTGGGATCGAACATACAACCTTGCGTTGTTAACGCAATGCTCTAGTATGTTTGTATATATTATATATATTATTATCGTATATTTACATTTAGTCATTTAGCAGACGCTTTTATCCAAAGCGACTTACAAGTTGGGTAAACAATGGAAGCAATTGGGTCAAACATTAGTACAACAAAAAGCATAAGAGCAATAAAAACTTGTCTAACAAAGCCTAGTACAGTGTACAGAACCAAGTTTAGTTTATCTAAGCATGCTTTTTAAAAAATATATATTATATATACTGTATATAATATATCAGCCCATTTGCATGAACTGCGTATAAATAACATGCGCTGTGCAATATCGTGTAAAACGCACGCCAAAGTTCGATTTTGCGTGCAGAGAATACGCCTATTTTTAAGTGCATATGATACGCCAATTTAGCGTGTGTGCATATTAAACATCAATATGTCTCATTTACCTGTCCCCTAACCCTAAACCTAATGTTTGCGTCCATGGATATTGTAACCTCTACCCAAACCCTAAACCTATCAGTATTATTTTATTATTTCTGGGTTTCCCCTTTATGTACGTTTAAAAATGGCTGCTCTCCACCCAGGTACAAGCAAACATTGGCGTATCATGTGCACGCAAAATCGAACTTTGGCGTAGGTATTAGACGATAATGCAACAGTGTGTTACTAATACGCAAATTGATGAGACCAGGTTGAAATTATATATCAAAAGCCTGATATAAAATCAATCTATGTCTAAGTCCACATAAAACATGGAAACCTGCGCGTGTGTGCGTGAGAGAGTCTTAAATGTCCTGGCCCCCACCGAGATCAATCACTTTCTCAAACCCTCCAACACATAAATCAATCAACTCATTCTGGACTAGAAAACTCTGATCGCTGCCTGTTTACAAAGCTGATAGGTGAACAGCCATCCAACAGTGTACGTTACTGAAGTGAATGAATCATTATCCCACCTCTATAAAATATTCAATCGATAATTAGTCGTGAGAGATACCAAAAAGAAAGTAAACAAAAATCTATGTTAGTATCCCATCTTAAAAAAAGTTGACTTGTAATTTCATAGGTTTGACATCCACGAACTCCAACGAAGGATGTCGGTTACATAATTCCCGCATTATTTTCTCTGTACATTAGCGGTTGGATTCTCAAAACTGGCACATGCTTTGATGTAATCCCCAAGTGCTGAGAGAAATGAATATGGAAAAGAACCCATGGGTCTCCTCGTTTCGATAATTGACATATTAAACCATGCCTAATTATTTTATCAATTACATTCAATTTATTTCATTACATGTTCCAACAGCAGAAAGAGAGAACAGGGTGGGAAATTAATATATAATGAGAATCGATGTAATAACTTTTAATTGGTATGCTAATTACTTCTGCAAATTGATTGTCTCATCCGGACGGATTTGAAAAACGTCTTGAAGGCACAAAACCATCTTCATTAGGAGTCGATCTATTGACATTTGTGAGCACTCAGAGGTCTGTGTTTTGGTACTTTATAAAGTAACCTGTCGGGAGACTTACATCAGTGAACTGTTGGAGTTCACTTCTGACAGCCGTTTACATAACACTGGTAAAGATCCAATTCTCTGAGAAATGCTTCAGTTAAATCGTCTCTTAACTTGGGACCTAAGGATAGAGATGTCAGCGCCCTGTATGCTTACGGTGCAAAAATCTTTTTTTAAAACATCTTAACATTAGTTAAGGAATGGTTCCCTGGAATGGTTCCCATCGACTTGACCAAAACTGTGGAAAGTCAATAGAGACCTTTTTTGGGTTGACATGCACTTTTAAAGGTCCAGTGCGTAATTTTTTGGGAGGATCTACCGACAGAAATGCAACATAATATACAAGACTATGTTTTCAGAGGTGTATATAGACCTTACAAACTTGAATCTTACTTGGAATCTGACAAACTGAACCATGAAATGAACACGCATCGCTTTCAACAAATGAATCTCCATCTATCTCACAGTCGTTATACAAGATCGCTATAAGCGTCTCATGCGATTACGTATTTATTTTGATAAATGCATCTCAAATTCCATTTTAACTATATGGACTTTTCGAATGACTCTCAATCCGCCTCGGTCGTACGTCTCAGACCCTGAAACCTTTTGCCAGAGGCACAGAACGGAAAATGAATCCTCCAAACGTGTCAATAAAAGAATATTAGGATGATCGTCAAAGTACACCGCCGACCCCGAGCGTTCGCCACTATACACATCTGCCCCCTTTTTAGTATCACGACTTCATCAGACGAGATTTAGGGGGAAACCTTGTTTGGATGATGGAGCGGTGTAATTATAGACTTCGCTGTCCTCATTGCTCACAGGTGTTGAGACCAAATTATAGAGAATGAAAATAATTAATCCCTGCGATGTCAAAAGAGGTGCGGCACGTTATGGGGGTGATGCGGGGGGATGAAACCCTCTCATGAAGATGGATGAATATATCTAAATTCATTTAAACGTCAGCGCTGTTTGCCAGAATAATTATTGGCTTTACTGTATTGTGGAGATATAATGTAGTTTTGGTATCCCGCAGACTGGAGAGTACATTTGAGAATGTATAGACTTCTAAAGGATCCAAACATTGGAAGTGATGAATGGTTATTAATGTTATTGTTATTACATTTTATTTATAGGTGCCTTACATGACACTCGAGGACACTGTATGATAAAGCAATCAACATGAACAACAATCATAATTAAAAGCATTAATAAAAACAGCTGAAAAATACGTCTGAAACAAAATTTTAAAACAAATTTCGTCTGAAATCCTGAGGCAACGAGTTTATTTGTGTATATCCTCTATTTTTGCTACTTGTCCCTTGTCCCCCTGTCTGCCATTGTGCAACAAACAGGCATTACTTCCCCAATTGTTGACATGTCAATAAACAGTTTTTGACTGTTGTAGGGCGGTTGGCCTATGGCTCACTTGCACACTTTAGAAGCTGTAAGTGATTGTTGTGGAAGACAACGCAAAAAAGTCAGTACTACAGACGTCATTGAAAATTTTGTCCTGAAAAATCACACCTGTCTCAACAAAATTCCAGAGCTCTGCAGTGCAAAATAAATCTCAGCATGCCGTGTGTGCTCAATATTAATAACTCTCTGCCTGTCAGTCACTGTGTACATTCAGGTTTGCTACTGGATACGGGATCCATTCCAAAAAAGGTTTGTCTTCAAATCTTTCATAAAAACCTGCACCACATTTAAAACAACCTTCCGTATACGGCTGACATTACTACGTTTTTTAACAACCACTTGACGTCATTCCGCGAGGGAAACTATACTTTTTGAATAATTTATCCGTGATATTGTTATTCATTTGTTTTGTGAATGTACGAGATGATCTTACAAGAAAATGTAAAATGTATGACTATTCAAAAAAGCAAAAATAAAGACTCAGCCCTATCCCTAACATAACACGTGTGAAAGCAGATTGGTCTACAATGCAAGAATTTGGTTATACGTTATTTATGTGAACAACTGTCACTAGATTGTGTTGGGATGTCACGTTTCGCACACATGTTGGCTTTCATAAAGTCTTTAATAGAAACATGAATGAAGAATGAAGAGAATTATGTTGGTTCAAAAGGTTGGGCATCTTTACAGATTAATGAAAAATAACACAAGTTGGACAAAATGGAAGCATTAGGTTCTCTCTTGAAGTTACAAAGAATCTCAGCACTGGCGTCACACCATCATTGAAGATTAACTGGGGTGAAATCTTCACTTTTTATTTCAGTTTTGACAGATGCGATTCAAAACAGTCACATTTTAAAAGGTCTCCCATCAGTCTGAAGATAACCATCAGATGGTGGACGCAGCATCAGTGTCTGTCACATTTATAAAAGGATCCAGTCTGTTAGCCTGTGATTTTTCTTCAGGACATCTCATGCGTGCATGGTGTTTTTTTCAAAGGCCAAAACATGAGCTATTATAAAGGTCTTAAAAGTGATGAATGGTGTTTTGGAATATTCAGAAACTTAGCATAATTAAATGTTTGTTTTATATAATTTCATTTGTTGTTCGTCTTTTTATTGCACAGGGGAAATTTTTATTGCTGGGAGTTTCAGGAAAGTCAACTTTCTCTAAGATGAAATTTCTTATAGAAGTAAAAAAAGACACAAGAGACAACTGTTTAAATAGCCTACAGTGAGAGTACAGAGCTATAAAATAAAGATGGGTTGCATTAGTTAGATATTTCTGTCTTGGAATTATTTGCTATAAAATGCGCATGTTAATAATGACATCTTTAAAATTCTTTTCAGATTTTGGGAACAGTTAAAATATTCTTAAAGTGAAAGTTCACCCCAAAATAAAAATTCCTTCATTTATTCACCCTCAAATCAAAACCTGTTTACTTTTATCTTCTGCAAAACGCAAACAACCAAACAACACAGCAGTCCATTGACTTCCATTTTATGGACACAAAAGACGTCATATCTCGAAATATCTTCCTTTATGTACCGAAATAAAGAGTCACATGCAGGTGTTGAATGACATGAGGGTGAATAAATGATGAGAGACTTTTTATTTTTGGGCGAACTTTCCCTTTACGATATTTAGTGAACATCCATGTAAAATCACTTGTTTTTCTCAGAAGTCTCATTTCGCTCACCAAATAATCCCGTTTCTGTCAACGAGAATGTATTGAGATAATAAAGAGTCATTTTTCTTTCTCAGCAGTGGCTGATGAGACCTCACAGGGTTTCAAATGTGATAATTGAGATGTCCTAGATTCATGTAGAAAAAATGGTTTTAATCTCACGTTATTGCAATTAGAAAACATCAAAACCCAAAAGATTGTGCCATCCTTATCGAAATAAACCTCACAGCGGTTGTTTATTGCTGAGAAAATGTAACACAATTAAACAAAAGTTTAGGGATATCATTTCACACAACAAATATGTTGAAAGCATCTCTTGGATCTACTCTGCGGTTTCATAGCGCTCCATTAAAGAGAGAGAGTGACACTGGGAAGTATGCCAGCGGTATTTGATTTCACCTTGATCATAAGTAATTTCTGTTTGTGTGTGCAGAATTACTTTATGCCATTGTATAAGATATGAGCTTTGTACATGTCCTGAAGCGATTCATTCTGTTCTGTGATTTACATCTCCTCCTGACAGTCCATGTGTGGACGCTTGCAATCAGCCTGGTCATTTACCTTACACCCTCTCTCCGACGCATTAAACTTTCATTGTCCAGAATAAACGTGCGTGCGCAACGGCAAATAAATCAACGCACCCACCATCAGGAGCACTTGTAAATCTTCGTTCTCTCGCGACACATATGCTCAGGTTCCAGCTACAGAATTACAGAAAGACAAATGGGAATTCGGGCTCCATTACAGCGTTAATTAAGGTATGTAGGAGTTATTTATTCCACCGGCTCGGATACGCCAGAGCACCGATGTGCATGGCAGGTGAACCCGACGTGGGTGTGCATATCAGACCGGAGACCCAAATTTGTACCTGATGCGTTTCATCAGATTAGACAGGCCGCGTTAATAAAACATTTTCTTTTTCCTCAATATTTCTTTTTCATGTTTGCTGCACTTTCGATGCTGTCCGGCTATTTCACAACCCTGAGGAATGTCATGAATATTTCACCATCCAATATCTCAAAGAGACGTCGCCCCTCCTCCAATGCGCACCGCAACCGTGTTTACCCATAATGCAGCTTAAAAACCCATGGCCCAAAATGTTTATGAACTCACCGATATGATTCATATGATACTTGAAGCCTCGAAGCTTGATTTTTGCTCGCGCGGTTATTACAAAGGGCACCTGTTTTTGAGAGAGAAACCTAAGTGTGATGAGATGCACCCAATGAGAGGGAAAAGACTGTAAGATTTGTCTTGTAAGAAAAAAATGGAAAACTTTTTTATATAATTAGAATAAATGAAGAGTTCATATGCAAAAACAGATTCTACTGAGGTTGCGACACAATGAAAAAATGAAAACATAATTTCTTAAAATATCACCCATAAATAGGCAACAATAAAAAGCATATAAATCTATCATTATATCCAAATGACGTGGGTTAATACGTGTCGATTCAATTATTTTTTGTAAAATCTTGGGATTAATAACATATTATAAATCTGGAGTTGAACTTTATGCTTGTATGTTTCTTTAGTCTTCAATTTTGCTTAGTAAGCTCACACACACCTATTATTCAACATTTATTAACACACTGAAGCTGTTCCATGCCCTTAATGGTGAATATAAGTGCTTTACACCCTATAAATAGATATTTTTATTACAAAAACTGTGAAAATTTGATTTTCTTGAGATAGGCCTGCATCGTTGACGGCATGAGAGTGTGTACATTTTAATAGAATGTATATTTTGCGGATGAACTACTTCTTTGATTATAAGCGTAAAGCTGCTGTGTACACATTTTTTGTGCGCATCATATTGCTCTGATACGCCGGAGCTAATGTTCACTAAATGCTTTAATTTATACTTACCAGCCTTTTAATCCATATTTCAATTAACATTTGTGATAAATCAATGTAATGGCCATATTGAGGGTAATGATGTGTGTGTGAGTCAGGACGTGTTGAACAGGTGGTGTGATAGCTGGAACATGATTTAATCAGAATGGATCTCTCTCGTGCACACACACACACACACAGACACAAACACACGAACACATGTGCACACACGCACAAACAAACACATGAAAATAGTCACAAATCGGAGTCAAAAACTCTCGCTCTATCAAAAATAATTTTTCATTATTTGGTTCTTAGTTGTTGATATTCCTCCCATGTCTACAGCTCTTGAGTTATCAACATGTTCTTGGCAAATATGTGTGTGTGTAATGCTTACTGAAGTGTCTGTCACATCGGCGGGGGGTCTGTGAATCTGTTTGCAAGTAGATGACTGTACTTCACAAGCAGCATACACACACACACATCGTGGAGTTAAACTAAGGTGATGCGTCACTTCCAGACAAGTGAAGCGGAGTTATGCACCGGTCATGAAGTAGAAGGGTTTGAGAACATCTCTCTCCCTCTGTCGGTCAATACTGCTGTGCTTGTGATATACTGTTCTCACACCTTTTGATCAATGCAATTTCATGAATCTTTCAAAGCTGGAATACACAGCTTGCACATCTGTTTTATTTTGTGCTATTCCTAAAGCAAGGGCAGAAGTGCAGGATATAGACTCTGCGAAAATTTGTTTGATCCAGGTCGTTTTCATGCGTACCTAAAGAGGTCAGCTTGAACTGAGAGGCCGCAAATTGCTGTGGAGGGATTTGAGGGGGATTCGGATGCAACAACCACACAATCCTTAAAATGACCTTGGATTAGTTGCCTCTGAGGACCGTGTATGGAGTCGCACTGCTCGAAGCGAAGCTCTAATGGAGCTTGTCTTGTACTTCAAAGCCCCGCTGGCTACCTACTTTGAATAGATACAAATAATGAGCGATAAGCAGCGAGCACCGTTATACATCACGATAATCTCCTCCTAGATTCAGAATGTGCGTGTGGAAAAGCTAAGTACCCGTTTGCATCGGGACATTTCCCCACTCCGTTGAAGCGAACAAGGCCTTCTCGGGCAGAGGTTGGCCATTTCGAAGTTTATTTGATTTCCGAGTATTTATCCTCCCTCGCTCAGTCCACTCCAGTTGCTCACATCCGTGTCGGAGTCAGGGAGAGGCATTAGCCTTTCCAATCTGACAAATCCTAATTAAAGTCCCCTAAAGCGTGGCACTTCACACACTATCTCCCACTGTCTCAATCTCACTCTCTCGCTCTCTTTTCCTGACTGGAGAGGGATTTATGGCAAGTCCCATCATACCAAGACCCTGTCGCAACACTAATACAGCGGTTGGAGCAATCATCCGTCCAGTAAAGTCATGGTGGAGAGAGCGAGAGACAGAGAGAGAGAGAGAGACAGAGAGAGAGAGAGTTCTGTAAGCATTACATTTTTACATCCGGTCTCAAAAGCCTTAATGTTTTAAAAGTAAATTTTAACTCACAAATTTTTACTATAAAAAATTACAATAATTTATCACACAATATCACAAGATCATAAAATAATCTCACTACTTTGGTTTTTGTACTGTACACTGTCAAACGTTGCTGTAGTTTTGCAGCAAGTTTGCCAGTAACTTGCTGTAGATCTAATTTACAATTTTGTTTTAAACATGAACTTACCTATTTCTTATATTTTATTTCATGAAACAAGACTAAATATCTTAGGTCACTTTTCTTGTTATGTAAATGTATCGTAATTTATGAAGTTTCAAATATTTGTATTAAAAAAAAGACAAAAATTCTCATTTTGAATCTCAAAAGTAAAGTGTCAAAAGTGTTTTAATGTTGGTTAAAGTAAAGTTTAACTCAAATTGAAAACAGTACTAATAGGAAAGTCATTCAATTTACAGGAAGTTACTGCAAAATCTACAGCAAAGATTTACAATGTAGTTTTTTAGTTTGTGTAGATTTTTGCTGTGTCCCTCGTCAATATAGTATAAACCCAATTTCCAAAATAAAATAGAGGAAATTATATTTTTTTAATTCTAGTTTCTTGTTTTATTAATACGCAAAGTATGCTTTGTTAGCAATATTCTGTTCCTAGTTTTTGTCCTCAATAAATTTGTATGAATTTGTATGTTTTTACTTCTGCCCAAGTGAAAAGCAGATTCAAAAGTGGACCTCCATTCTTGCATTTTTCATACAAATTACTAATTTGTGCAAATGTAGATGAATAAATACAAAAAATGTTTCTTTGAGATCAGGTCTTTTCTCCACCATAATAGTTTTTTTAAACTATAACCAACAACTAGTTCTTGAACTCTCACCTGCCAGAAAGGCAAATAATATTTGGTGGAAAAACAACTGCACAAGAATGACATATTTCCTAGATGTAGTAAAATTTCATTACAACTCAAGCATGTTTATTTTGTTAAAGGACAGAGTTTTAAAGGTGCTGCACAACAACAACGACTGGTTGGATGTATCCCCTGACTCTTGGTCCACCAAGATACGGAACCATTCTTGCTGCTTTTAACCACAACACAGAAACCCAAAACCCCGCTGAGCTGATAGCAAAGTTTCCTTACAACCTGAAATCTGCTCAGTTCAAAGACAAGGAAAATAACCCTGGCACTCTGAAAATGGGTGTGCATTTGCAAAATCTAAACATATTTTCTGAAGTGCTGTCTGACTGTTTAAAACATGTGTGCTGAAATATTTCCTGTTTAAACTGATACAGGCCTCCGGTCCACTGGGCAGGGTTATCAAAATCACTTTGTCTCCCCCTATGGAAATTACACGGAAGTGCAGACAGAGCAGCACAACATTGGATATTAGACAATATTAGCCTTAAATATAGCTTCAGTGAATGATAAAACTTTTTTTCAGCCCAAAATATAGCATGAGATATTAGTGTTCGAGAGACCTTATGCTTTGTCCACTAAAAGTTGCTGGAGACACTAAATCAGGACAACACACACATACAGTAACAAACCCTGAGGTGAGAGAGAGAATTCACAAATGATGGTAGTGTATTTAGCACACATCAAGTTCACATTCATATAAATCTATAAAATGAATATGTAAACAAGTGTATAGACTTGTGGAGTACTGTCCACGCTGAGAACAGATTCAAATCTTGTGCACGCTTATCAAGCACGCTTATTGTTCAAGGAAATGATGTTTTGTAAATGACAAATACTACAGTTGCTATGACTAATAACATACATGACAAAGGGCAAAGTTGTAAACCGTAAAACAAAGTAGTTTAAGATCGTAGATGCCACATTCGACTGTTCCAGACATGTCATTGTGTCCGCCATCTTAGAGCAGTCCACATTTTCCAAGATGCCACAACATTGTGCTGCTCCTGGTTGTAAAAAACAGTCACATGTGAGCATGTGTTGGTTTCTTCTTAGATGTATAAACTCAACATTACAGCTTTTTAGAGTACACTCTTAAAAATAAAGGTGCATAAAAAGTTCTTCACAGCGTGAAGGGGCTTTTTGGTTCCACAAGAAGGGGAACCATCCACAGGAACCATCTCTTTCTTACCTTTTATCACCTGAAGAACCTTTTATCACCATAAAACACAAAGATTCTTCGCATGTTAAAGGTTCTTTATGGAACCGTTTAGACAAAAAAGGTTCGGTCAGACTTCAGTATAGGGTGCAATTTTCGCTATTAAACTACCATTTACTATGTATTCTTCCCTAATTTACTCCTAATTTGTTGCTTATTTATAGTAAGTAAGTTATTAGGTTTTGGGATTGGTTTGGATCAGGGATGTAGAGTATGCTCATGCAGAATATGTGCCTTATTAGTCCAAATAAACAGCCAATAATAGGCACGCTAATAACAAGTAGTTAATAATGAGAATTGCCCCCTATACTGAAGCATCGTGAAGCACCTTTATTTTTAACAGTGTTAACACATTCGTATTGTATAATAGTTTAGATATTATAATTTTTGTGTCTACATAACAGCACCTACCATTTTATATTCATACATGCATATAACTACAATTGCAGTCTTACAAGTGTTCACAGAACGACTTCATCTGGTACAATTTGGTCGACGGCATACCTATAGCCAGCTGCCATCATGTATAGTACACTTATAGATCATATCTATCTAGGCTCGCTTGGACCACGTAATGACAATAAATGACTAGTTTGAAGCAGTTAATGGTAGCAAACAACCAGCTTGGACCTGAACTAATGGCCATAATTGACAATCTAATGGCCATAAGATGGAAACCAAGTCAAACCACCAAACATCTAAATCTGTTTCGAGCTGTATTTTCACAGCAAGAAATGTTTTGTCAGGAACTCCATTTCAGTGACTTCACTCGAGATGTAAGTCACAGGTGCAGGAGTTCTCCGCAGGTTCCTCTCATCTTTCATCTGATAATGCACACATCTCTAAACCACATGCCTGAGCCAATGGAACCGGGGGAGAGATTGTACAGAAGAGCTACAAGCAAATGCCTACACACAACTTCACACAGAGGCAGAAAAAAAGAAAACACAAAGAGACAAACAAATCCTATTTAACAGACAACAAGGCACAGCAAAAAAAAAATGTAAAAAAAACCACATCCAGCTTCGTGGCTGTTTTAAATAGAGTCATCTCTATTGTCAGGTTTTCCTTCTGTTCACACACACGATAATCTTGCAAAAGCTGTTTTCCAAAGCGGCGCTACACACTCTTCTGAAAGACTTAGGAAATTAACCAGGCTCCGTGTGTTAAGCGTTTTAACTGCTCTGTCAAAGCACAGACAGAACCCCACCGGGCTCGGTTTGCATATCTGAACCCCTCAATGAAGGAGGAGAAGCGCGAAGCTGAAAAACCTTAAAGACAGCACTTTCAGAATCTGGGTGAGAGTTTGTGGAGTTTTAATGTGTTATTATGATAACAGATAATGGCTGATGCTTTCCGCCGCCCTGTCGCCTCATGCAAATAAAACTTTCTTTTATTGCTGCCGTTTGGCTGGAGAAGCATCGCATTTGCTCTGAAAAACGCCCACTGGCTCGAAGTGATAAATGAGCACGGTTCCTTACAGAAAACACAAACACGTCTGGGATGTTCTGAATGTATTATATTATGCAATGCTAAAAAAGAATCCACTATCACAGCAGACTGATGGAAACTTGTAAATGAGGTTTTAATGAAATAAAATCACAAATGGAATTATGCGTGTGTGTTTTACGATGAAAATCTGTCGCTTGAGTTTGTAAGTTTATCATCTGTTTATATGGGGCTCACCTAGACATAAGGATTCTGTCATCATTTATTCACCCCCACGTTTTTACAAACCTTCATCATTTTTAGTTTGTTCTGAAAACACAAAAGAAGATATTTTGAAGAATGTGGAAACCAGTTTTGGTGGACTAACATTGTGGTAGCTTTTATACTATGGGGGTGCCCCAGAACTGTTTGGTTACAACACAAAATTTCTTTGTAATTTTCTGTTGAACACAAAAGAAGAGCATTTGAAGAAGGAAAGCAAAAGGTTATGGGACACTTTTGATTGCCATTGTAATTTTTCCTACAGTTGTAGTCAATGATGGCCACGAACTGTTAGGTTACAAGCATTCTTCCAAATATCTTTCTCTGTGTTCATCAGAACCAATACATTTATACAGATTTGGAACACCTCAAAGGTGAGTCAATTATTTTTGTGTGAACTGTCCCTTTAAGGTAGGGGTTTCAAATTCCAAACCCTAAGAAAGAGCAACAGTAATATTGATGCATTGCTAGCCAACCATATATTAAATACTCGTATACAAATATTCTTTCTTTCTCCTTCGCTTATTCCCTCAGACAGCCAGCGTTCCCCACAGCCAGCGTTCCCCACAGTTCTCTCGCATTGAAAAGCTCTCAGAACTTTGGGAATCAAGAAATGGATTTCATGTAGACCAATGCGGTTCACTATATACGTTCTCTCTCTTTAGGAACCTTCTATTGTATCTCCCAGTCCTCCAAATGTGACTTTTCTGTTCAAAACAGACCGTTTTATGGTTGCAAGGAATAAATTACACACCCCAAAACATACTAATTAAACACGGGGACTATCACAATTTCCACCCACGCAAATGAGCTGAAACTAGCTGCTTTTGGACGAAGAACAGGACGTCGGATACACACGATGTGCGCGAGTCTAGAAGAGCCTTTTTTGAAGCTGAAAGCTCATTTCAGTGACGTGCCAGGAGACTCAGGCTGCTGGCAAAGCTGATGCCCACAATCCAATGCCAAAATCGCTTGCATGAGAGAATTTGACACGCACACATACAGACATATTGTAACACACACGTGTAACACGAAGTGCCCGGTGCCAACGGTGAGGGTGAGACCACTGTGTACCTATCAGAAAAGTCCTGGGCAACAGTAATATCACAGACAAGCAGACAGAATAACACATGTTCTTAATTGACGTCCAATGAAGGGAGGAATGAAAACAATGGTAGCCGAGTCATATTTATACAATGAGAACACGGGAACACTAGTCCCGACCACCAATGGAAATCAAACAATTTATTGTAACGTAGGGCTGTTCAAATCGCAATTAATCCCAACCAGTTTTTTATAATAATATGTCTGTGCAATGTCCGTATTTATTTTGTATTTATAAAAACACACAAACATATATATTTTTAAGAAAAATATAGAAATTAATAAATGTTTATGTAATTTAAATTATATATATACATATAAATATGAATCTTTTCTAAATAGTATGTGTACTACATGCATGTGTTTATAAATACATATTATGAATATTATGTAAACACAGACTTAACACAAACCTTTATACGGAATGCGTTTAATTGCAATTATTCGTAAAACAGCTTTCTGAAATTGTATTTTTAGCTATTCGAGTAATACACATTAGGTTTATAACTAGTGCTTTATCTGGTTAATAAATTTAAACATTGGCAGGCGGTCCAAGTACTACGAAAAAATCATGGTTGATATTATATCCATTATTTCACTTGAAATGGAAATTTGATAGTGAGACTAAATACAACAATATACTTCAAAAATAGTAAGAATCGTATGGATGTATGCCATAGATTTACACATCGATGCCTCACTAGCAGTTCCTATCATTGTTAGCATTGTTTCCATGTGCCGCAATGAAAAAGTCATACGCTATATTGCAAAACTACAAATCAAAATCATTAGCTAACATGAAATTGATAAGTTACCATATCAATACTACATACATTACTTAATATACTTAGAGTGTAAAAACACAACCCTGTTGAAAACGACATATGCTGGGTTATATGTTATGATGCTGGTTTGACCATCTTAAACCAGCTATGGATCAGCTAAGGACCAGCTTAAACCAGCGTCCAAACCAGCATATTCTGGTTTTCTCAACCGGGAAACCAACACATTCTCACATGCGGTTTTAAAACCAGAGGCTGTACAATGTTGTAGCATATTTGAAATGAAACTTAAAAATGATCTTTAAAGCGAGTCACAAAAATGGTGGACACGCTGACACATGTAGAGCAGTTGGCAGTGGCATCTCCTGTATACATATCTATGATGTCTGCTTTACAATAGAAAGTAAAAAAACCGAGGGAGCCCATGCAGCCTGACACAACCACATCATGTCACACCTGCACTATCACACACCATCAAGCACTTGAGACTTTTATCTCGGCGCTGCAACACGCTGGATCCAGTCCAACCCTTTCTCTCCACTTCTGCATCACTACTGTTTAAAATAAATGACCCATCCAGTGTAATTATCTGCTGTTGTGTTCTGTTCAACCACATCTCATTCATTTGCTTCATGGAGGGGGATAACATGACTGGAGATTGAACAGTTGGATAGGTTCACTGAACACTGTGGACTATTCTCAGTGTCCGCTCTCTAGGAGATTAAGGGATGGAGCGGTCACAGAAGATTTTCAGGATGGCCTCCAGGACAAGGGAGTACAGCATACAGATTGCCAGCACCACAAGGAATTGATTATAGCTTTTGAGAAAACCTGTGAACCTGTGTCACTCGAAGAGGAAAATAATGAGAATTCAGTGTACTTCAATCACTGCTCATCACCTGCTCGCGGTCAGAATAATAACAGTAGACAAAAAAGGGGCGTGTTCATGTGACATCATTGCGACTTGCACTGCAGTCTTTTGCAGAGATGTACATAATACGATTAAAAAGGGAGAAATCCCTTTAAAACGTTATGATGGAGGATTGTATTCAATCTCACACGCGGTGGATCTCAATAATGTTCAGTGCTCGGGTTTTAGAAGACGACCATGGCCTGTAGTCAGAGGTCAGAGATTATAATATAAACTCCTCCATGTCTAATTTTACGAGCTTTTCCATTCACATTACATTAATAGCTCAAACACTTTTCGTTTGTCAACAATCGGCCATTTTATTCCCTAAAGGAATGTAAAAAAAAACATTTCCTGAGTTAAAAACTGATACCTCCATTAACTCTCATGAGCTACAGAATAAGAACTGTTAAAAAAAGAAATCCTTCTTTTAACACATTTACTAAACAGCTATAGTAAGTTAATGACTAATCCAACGGCTGTCTGGTTTTGTGCACATAGCCTTCAGTGTGTTTATGATGCACATAATTCAGTTAACAAATCTGAATAAGATTTTACATTTTACATTCATATTTACGCATTTGGCAGACGCTTAGCGACTTACATTGCATTATCCTATACATTTATACTTAGGTATATGTAATACCCTGTGTGATTTTTTGGATGCTCTATAAACAGAAATACAATAAAATATACATTTCTTTGTTTTAAGAGGTGTACCTTACATAATGAAGCGTTATTTTTTATTATCTGCTTTTCTAGTATGTGAGCCGTTGGTTGCACTTTGCAACCTCACCACTAGATGCCGCTAAATTTAATGCACTGGACCTTTAGATAGATTCAGATCTGGTTATCTGGTAATGACTATTTAGAATAAATACAGATTAAGATAGATTTTAAACTGTACATACTGTCGTCCCAAATCAGTCTGAATAATCCATCATTCAGTGACCAAAAACACGATTGTTTGTTTCACGTGTCAAAATGTAAGGTGAATTAATCGATGTAATTATTTCTTCCGTTAAAAGAATTGTTAATCAAGATGTTTTCTGCGAAGAATTAGAGGCGCCCAAATTATCAGCCTCAGTGTGTTTGTCATTTCAGTTTAGGAATGAACAAGATTTAATTAACCTTTAACATGTGCTACATGATAGAAAATCACTACATTAGTCAGACTCAACATCAAGAACGCATGCTTAAATGTTTTGCCAGCGAGTTTCTTTTTATAATATCATTTTATACCCGAACATGCATTAGACTGTCATTGGAAATGCCAGTCAACTCAAAAGTCAGCTTTGGTCAATGTGTGCTACATAGACAATGGCACATTTTACAATCAGTTTAAAAGTAAATATCTGCAATCCACTAGTGTACACAGAGTACAGGATTGGATTTTTTTTGTAACGCAAACAGCTAAAGGGTTAAAACTCTTTGCGTGTAATTATGAAATGTTCTTGCACGTTTTATTATTGTTCATTTTAGGCTTTATTACTACTTCAACATTTGCTTTTCTCTCAAAGAGATGTGAGTTGCGTAATTTAATTTATTCTCAAAATGTTTTTATAAAAACAGGCTCCAATTAAGTTCTTCAGGCCATGGTGCTTCAGACAGAAGGAAACATGCGAAATGGTCTACGGCCCAATTACTTTTTAATAATAAGCTATTTCAACTGAATGTATTTCCTTTTCAAGCCCATTGTTACACCAGAAGAAAGAACTAAATCTGAAAATATTCCACAATAATAAAAACCATTACATCCTTTCACACGTTATTGCAACCATGACATGTGTGGTTATTTGTTTTGCACAACAATTTGTATAATAAAGTATTGTTAAAGGGACAGTTCACACAAAAATGAAAATCCCTTCTTCATTTACTCACCCTTGTCCAATACTGTATAAATTTCTTTGTTCTGTTAAATACAAAGTAAGATATTTGGAAGAATGTTAGGAGCTGACTCATAGGCTGACTACCATTGGAAAACTTATTGTTGATACTGGCTCGTTCTGTTGAACACAAAATAAGACATTTTGAAGAATTTATAAAAGCACACAGTTTAGGGTCACCATTGACTACCATTTTGTACTACTATGGTAGGTAATGATGCCCCTGAACTGGAAGAAATATATTTTTGTGGTCAACAGAATAAAGAATTTGAGGTTGAGTAAATGGTGAACTGTCCCTTTAAAGCATATCTCTCAATGTTTCTTCACTACTCGCTTAACATGCAATATGAATCTTGTAAGTCGTTGTGAACTCCGATGCGTTTCTACCGGTGACACTTTGTTAGACAGTGAGACAAAGGTCTAAAACCCTTTGCCCTCAGTGCAGAATTCAATGATTCACAGTCATGTATGGATCAAATTTTAAAGGAAAATCATTAAGATATGCAAAGGCATGAAAACTTTGAATGGTGTCGGAAAATAAGAGTACAGAGATGGATTTGATACATCTTAGTGATAGTTCACTTGGTTGTTCGGTAACCAACATTCTTCAAAATATCTTCTTTTGTGTTCTGCGGAAGAAAGCCACATGGATTGAAGTGACAAGAGGGTAAGTGATGACAGAATTTTCATTTTTGTGTTAACTATCCCTTTAACATACAAAGAAACAACAGGAGCGACTTACAAAGGAAGAAAATAAAGACTTGAGTTCATTCCAAACAAAACATACTATGATTAAATGCTTCATTATAAAATATTACGTTTAATTGATATAAACCTATCGCAGCTGCAATTATATCCAATATATCTGATCCATAGCAAGACTCCCATTGGCCTTATTTCAAATAAACAAGAAATTGCTTTGCAGCTCCACAGACCAAATAAATGAAAGAAACCAAACGGAATATAAAACTGATGTTGTGTGTGTGTTGAAGAACGAAGCCAGCAGGGACAGGATTACAGCTGAAATTATTGTGTCCCTACAGATATATTGACCCCTTTGGTGAAAAAATAATGCAACGTAAATAATTAAGGAGGGTAAAGTGGATTTATATCAGGCCACTCATTACCCTGCAACGGCATTACTTATTAACTTCCCGAGAAAAGAGAAGTTTATCACTGCAGATTTTATCCATCTGAGGATCTTGATACTTTCTTGCCTGCAGTCTGAAGCAAGATGGAGCAAATTCTGGACTATAGCAAAACCCAACCAAATAAAACAGCAAATAATCGTATGCCAATTCTCTATTATAGACATGCCCACTCCGAATGTCAAGCATTGGCAGAAAGAGTTCAGTTCTGTGGTCAGCAAAACCAAAGGACATTTTTGGGCACTTGAAGGGCACCGCGGTGTATAACATCATATCTACAAACAAAAAGAACAGAAGAATGAACGTTTTTTCACCCTTTATATCCAAGCAAACCTGAGAGACCATATAAATGCTCATATGAAGATTTAAGACAAACTAGACTACAACAAGATGAAACCTTCACCTGCTATTTGTATGAAATTCGATACTAAATATACTAAGTTATGCTAAATCTATTTTAGTTTATGTATTTTTCTGCCAAAATATAATTTACAGTATGTACTACTAAAAAATCTCTATAACTGCTACTTCTCAGGAAATGCAAAAACAATAGAATTTTTTATTTTATAACTTCGTTGCCAAAGTTGACATGGTCTTTTTAAAACGTTTAATTAGTCAAATATTGGCGAACCACGAGACACACATGATGGGTGACCAACAATAATGATTTCTGAAAAAGATAAAAGTAAATAAATCAACTTGAACTTTTCTTAAGTTTACATAATAAAGCCAACTTGAAGGATACTACATATGTAAATATTTGTCTCTAAATAATGCATAGTGTTATATTAAAAATAACAATAAGGACAGTCAATATGTATTTTTAAATGCATAATTCACGCCCTTTTAACATTATTGTTACACATTAGGGACTGGTTTCACCGACCAGTCTTAATGCTAATTCCATGCTAAAATGAACATATGACCTGTCTTAACTGAAAATAACTTGCCCTGAAATATCTTAAAATATATCAGTGTGCTTGTTTTGTATCAAGATGCAGAGCATAATGTATTCTTCTAAGGCATTTTTATAAAAGCAACAATTCAATAAGTCATAGTCCTGGTCTAAGATAAGCCATGCCTGCGAAACCTGTCTTATGAATTCTGATTCAACTTGCATGCATTAACACAAAAACATTGTCAGAAACAATAACAATACAGTCATCCATTGCTACACATAACTTAACAAATGTTAATTTATGGTTATAATTAACGTTAACCAGTATGGCATCAAGGCAATTAAGACAAATCATTAGGTACGTTCAAGAAACCATTTATAATACTTCAGACCCGAGTGTCTCTAGCAGCTTGATGTTCTTTAGTCTCATTGTAGTGTGAAGGCCGAACAGATTCAGACAAGCCTCCAGTGATGACTTTTGCATCGTCTACAACAACAATGACACGGTTTCATCAACCCCCCAAATCATGCTCTCAATCTAGACATCCAATCCCATCATGCCAATCGTCTGTCACCGTAGTCGTCAAACAACAGCTGGCAGGAGCCCAGCAGTGAAACCCCTTTACACCTTATTAACCACAGCTAATGAAGCCAACAATCATTCTAAGCAATACGGCGACCTCATTAACTTTAAGCTACGTATGTGCTATATAAACAGTGTAGATACGCAAGAAGTTTGATGGTTTTTGGTAAAGTCAATATTTGATAAATGGCTACAGATGGCGTAGGGAACAAATGGTCATGCTGAAAAAGAAAAGGTTAGGGATAAGATTTGACATTGAAGGATAAAGAGACCTTGTTTTTTAAAGTTCAAGTTGAGGTTACGCTTTCATAGCTCAAGTGATTTAATGGACATCTCATTTGTCTGATAAAAGCGACAATTTTTTCTTAGATGTTTCTCCTAAACTTGCTTGGGAGAAATACAAATACTGTAGAAACAAATTCGACGACTGTTAAAAATACAATAAGAATATGAAGCTGTAAAATAAATGTAGGTAGAAATATGTAAGATAGGTAGATTGTGAGCATGTCGGGCTGAAACGATATTGAAAAAAGTGATACGCAAAAGCTTGCTTAACAATGCGGTATGCGATAAAATAATTCATAAACATGTCATTTTTAATCAAACAATTTTTAATCATTACAACTTATGAAAGTTGACATTAAAGACGTTAAAACATATCTGACAATGCAATTGCAAACAATTGCGATATGCATATTGCGAAAGGCACATTTGCGGTATTCCGATAATTTCGCTATTGTATATGTTCTTACCTTACACATCAAATTTACACACTAAAAAATGTTAACAAGTTTGAAAAATGTCATTTCGTCCATCGCGCAAAAAATTGTGAGCATCGATTCAGAAAAACTGAGATTTGTGATGCACTGATTCTTATCTCCCTTAATATTCCGAATGCAGTATGTGAATCGGGACACAGCGACAGCATCATTCTGGTGGCTGTATCTGCTTTAACCGCTTTAGGAGTGCTATCATGGCGCAGAACAGCGGTTTACTCACCTTTAGGTCTTACTGGGTAATAGCATTGGGACCGATCCGGTCTACATGTGCTATATCTCACCACACACACGACCAACAGCCACTATCACCGGCCAGCCGCTAGCTAGAGATAATGCGCCTTTACATCCCTTACCAAGCCCTGAATGCCTTACTCTCTTAACAGCATCTGATGGATTGTCTAACGTCTGGAGGAAGCAGATAGCAGGACGCACAGGTCCTTATCACAGCTAAGCCAGGGGGATATTAATCATGGCACCTGTCCGTCAGATTAAGGTAGGTTGAGGATCGTAGTTAGCATTAAAATATAAAACCTGCACTCTGTTTGAATAAAAAGTCTCGCGCACTCAAGTTATGTCATTTCCCATAAAAGGGAATACAATGTAGTTCCTGAGATAATTAAAGGAACACTGCAGAACTCCATGCACCGGATGAGCGTGTGTGGCAATTTGGGGATTCATGAGAGTTCTTTTTGGGATATATTTGTTTTTCACAGGTCATACTTGAACAACCACAGAATCTTCACAGCTTTCTGGTTTGTTTTCAAGCATAAATGATGCCAAAACAAACTTTTTTACAATTTGACATTATTTAGTTTATAAAGTTGTTTACCACAGAGTAGTTAAAACGATTCTTTACTCAAACATGAAAATTCTCGAGTTGTTCCAAATGTGTATAAATGTCTTTGTTCTGATGAACACAGAGAGAGATATTTGGAAGAATGCTTGTAACCAAACAGATCTCAACACCCACTCACATTGTAGAAAACATTACATGAAAATTACTTGAACACAAAAGAAGACATTTTGAAGAATGTAGGACAGCAAACAGTTCTGGGGTACTTTTGACTTGCTTTGTTTTTTTACTATGGTAGTCAATGGGTGTTGAGATCTTTTTCTTTTTTTTATTCTTAGACAAGATCTTGGAAGATTTGGACAACTTTTCTTAGATCCAAATTTATTTAAGATGCTCATCGTGGTATTTCCATTGTCCGAAACCTCGGAAATACTTTTCTTAAGATCTCTAGAGCGGTCTTTGAAAACATCACACCATAGAAATTTTTTTTTACAGTTAAGGTCAAAATTCACTCCCTTTACCTTTAATAGACAATCTACCATATGGGATTTTATCACAGACAAAACAAACATTTAATATAAAAAATTAAATCTTTCTGCAGTCCTAAAGATTACCTTGAATAAGGAAGAAAATTTGTGATAAATTGCTTAAATACTTAATGTGTAACAAAGTAATGCTTAAGGTTTGTAATATAATTTACAAACTAAAATGATAATACAAGTTTGTAACATAATTTACAAAGTTAAATTATAATTTAATTTAATATTTAAATTATATTAAAATTTATATAAAAAATATACTGTATACTGTATATAACCACTGTTAATGTTTTACATTTTTTTCTGGAAAAATAAATATAATTTATGTACGTCAACTTCTAACGTTGACAAACTTTTTCAAGGATTAAAATGAGTTATTGCAAACATTGGAAAATTCACACCGCAATATGCACATTTCCAATATTTCACTGTCTGGCAGCCCTATTGTTGTATTGTAGTATGTTGGAGTACATTTGAAATACTAAGGGATAATAAAATGGTATGTATTCGATAACCATTTAGTACCATGTCCCATAATTTTACCAGAATTTCACATTCTTTGACATCAAACTTTTGAACTTTAAAGCCAATTGAATTCTCATATAATTGTGTGTCTTCCTGCGTGGGAATAATCTTTTAATGACCGATGAATGCTACCCCGCCTTTGCATTTCATTGCCATGGAGATGGATTAATAATTGATAACACCAACCTTTGGTGTTCCTTAAGGATTAATGCTCAGCTTGATAGAAAAGCAAAAGATGTTTGGATGAAAGGAGAAAAGAGAAGCTGGAATCAGGTGGGATTCAAAGCTGATAAACGCCCACTTCCTTCAGCTTTTCATGTAAAAGACAAACAACCTATGCAAATGCTCCAAGGACACAGAGCGATCCCGGAAAGCTGGAGTTGATCATCTTGCATTCATTTTCCCTAAATAGAGCAGAAAGACGGGTATATTCCTTGAGTCAGCCTTCGTTGACAAGCGAAGGACAGAAATGTACATTTACCCTGGCATGCTTCCAGTTGCAAATGTTCAATAGGACAATTCATCTTGGGTGATGTGGGTCTCATCAAAACGTTTTCTCTATAATGGCATACGTCACACATTTGTAGCCTCAAGGGAAGTAGAAATGACAATGTACTTTGATGCTACTGCCTGATGAATTCATTCATCAGATTTGTTTTAAACGAAGCGGTGGCTTAAAGTGGCTTTATGGTGTTTTAAACAGATGCTAATTCACAATCTCTAATGAAACACACCGACAAAAAGTCGCTCGGTGCCAGTTTGAAACATTCATAGACAATATAAGAGGAAAAGGACAGATAGAAACAAGGACATCAGATATGTAATGTACAGTATATTTCATAAATGAGTGCCCTGTCTGGGTATATTCTCCAGCAGAGGATAAATGGGTTCGGAGAATGGATGGATATTTCACATATGGTTAATAACTGATAACAGTTAGATGACTCCGAAGAAATAAATAAGATCAATACATCTGCATTCTAACATTATGAGACTTTTTAACATCAAAGGAATTGCATAAGTTAAGAATGTTCTGATATGGTAAACATCTAAAAATACAGGAAAGACATTTGGAAGATTCAAAATACATTAAACGTGTCCGTTCTGTTTCATTATATCAGTATTCTTCAATCTGACTTTTCATTTCCAGTGTGATGAATAACCTTGATCTCTGCCATGATATTTATTTATATTTTGACTAATTATTTAATAATTCTGTCAAATTTGATTCGGATGCAAAATAACCATTTCAATATTCTAGATGCAACCAATTCTGAATTAAACATGCAGAGTAGTGAAGTCATGTGACTACAAAATGTTTAACGTTGCAGTACCATTTACTGTATGTGATAAAGGCAAACTTCAATAGCATAGACTTATATGTCAACATTAATTCACTCATGTCGTTCGTGGTATTTCGAGATATTTCGAGAAATGTCTCAGTTGTTTTGTGTCCATACTATTGAAGTTAATGGGGACCTGTGTTGTTTGGTCACAAACATTCTTCAAAAAATAATTACATGAAGATGAAATAAGGTTTTACATTTTTGGTTGAACTATCTTTATAAAGACAGTAGACATGATCTAAATCTCAAAAACATCTCTTTGCAATTTTTCAGATCCCTTAAAAGCCGCCAACGTCGAACTGAACAATACGTCATGTGAGAGCATAACACTGCTGTGTACTTACCCCGCGTCAGTATTCATAATAAAACACTAAAACACCAGTCATGTCTCCTTAACCAGCTTCATATTCTCAGTTAAAGGTGATTCACCAGCTGTGAATATGAATCACTGCAAGATCAGTGTTAAAATGTCTCAATGATACGTGCGAGACAGACATTCTCATCGGCTAAGATGAACGAAGGAAGCAACTAACAATTACTCACTGTGGAGGTATAAGGCAAGCGGCCTCATGAACAGCATCTAAATGAGGATTTTCTAAGAGCCTAGAACGAATTTCAAGTGTGTTTTGTTGGATTAGTTTAGACTTAAAGGTTAAGAGATCATAGGAATGACTACTTCTTGCACATTCGTAAAGTAAAGTTTCAAAAATGAATCTTAATCGCTATTTATTTTTGCTTTTATTGCATAACTAAGTTTTCTGACAAAAGTCCAAAAAAGCTTTTTGCTATTATTTAAAAACTTTGGTTACACTTGACATTGAGGTTGTTTTTGTTTACATGAACAAACGAAAAGCATTTTTTGAGCATTTATTAAATGTAATTAAATTGTACTTAATGCCAATACAATTGTTCATGTTAGTTCACTGTGCTTTGACTATTTTTAGTAGATACAACTTTTGAAAATTACAAATGCTTTAGAGTTATTGTTCATTGTTAGTTCATGCATTAAAGTGATAGTTCAACAAACAAAAAAATCTGTCATCATTTATTCCATTTTACTCTTGTCGTTTCAAACCATTAAACTTTCTTTCTTCCGCAGAACACAACAGATGATGTTTCGAAGAATGTTGTCAAAGGGACCCCATTCACTTGCATTCGTTTTTTGGCCATACAATAGAAGTGAATGGGGTCTAGAGCTGTTCGGTTATCAACTTTCTTCAAAATATCTTCTTTTGTATTCAGTGGAAGAAAGAAAGTCATTGAAATGACAAGAGTAAATGATCCTTTTCATTTTTGGGTGAACTATCACTTTACTAATGCCAAATACCTTATTGTAAAGTGTTCCTTAAACTTCATTTTACTTAAAAAAATGTCAAATACTTTTTTCTTGTAGCAGAAATGACAATGTTCATGAATTTAGACAAACGATCAATGCCTTAGCAACAACGCAGAAACTCAACATTAGCAACTATACGAGTACAACCATCTAGTTTTCTCAAGTCTTTGTTTAAGAAATAAAACTAAACAATGACCTTGTGAGGCTTGTTTTCATTGTCAAGCTGTCTTCAAGCAAGCTTTTTTTCAAGGCCAGCCATAAAATTTGGGACTAATAAATAATGCTCTCTAACTAAAGCACCTGATCACTCATGCATTAATAAAAAACTGCAAACAGAGCCAATACTGAGCAAGTAAACAAGTTCATTTCCATGTGAAAACTGTGGGTATACATTTTGTGGGTATAATCTTTTAAAATGATTAACAGTATATCATTAATAAAAAAACATTTTATTTTAGTAGCTACCAGGCCAACATGACAAATATGCCTTGTTATATTTTAAAATATAAATGGGAAGATTCTTGACAGTTAGATTACGGTGAGATGTAATGACCACCGTTTCACGCCATGAGAAAAATCTGCTCATTTTTCTGCCTTGTTAAATGAAATCTTTAAGCATGGACCATATGCAAAAATACTCACCCTAAGACGATTTAGTTTGATCAATCATAATGAAACGCGTCATATTGCGCCATACAAAAACGTCTGCCATCCATCAGCGGATTGATGGCGGAGGGTGATTTTAATTTCGCTTTACTTTTAAGTTTATTTGTAGCAGAGAGAGATTCGGAATCATAGACAACGTTAATCCTTTTAACCACACGGTGCATGTCTGTGTTTTCCATCTCATCAGAAATGTCACCCGCTGAACTGACAAGGGAGGTTAGATTGAAATGTCATGCATGATTTATGGAAGCTTTTCGTGTAACACTGTTTATATGACAGTGCGGTTTTATCTGTCAATTCAGCTCGACTGATTTGACTCCCACTGTGAAGTAAGTAGCTGACAGCATAAACACACATTCTCCTGTCTTTTTCTGACAGGAGCATGAGACACGTGGACCACCCGCAAAACACAGTTAGGCAAACACAAAAGTGGCCCTTAAAGTCATTACGAATACAAATAATCGCGACAAGAACTAAAGTTGACCACAATAATGAAAGTGAATGAGGATTGAGGCTGTCCAACTCTAAAATCACAAAAAAGTTTTAAGAACTACACCATATGACTCGTGAAAGTCATACTTCATATGAGGAAAATGTCATGAAGTGTTGTTTCACGTTCATTTTTATACACTTATATACACTAAAAAATCTAAATTACATTTTGTTTACGAGATCACAACTTTACTTTCATTTAGCTGTTTAAGGTACAAAATTGAGTTGGGATTACTCAAAAAAATTGACTACAGTCAAACTTTAAAGTGATAGTTCACCCAAAAGAAGATATTTTGAAGAATGTTGGTTACCAATCTACGGCGGTACCAATTCACTTCTATTGTAAAGGCACAAAATCAATGCAGGTCAATGGGCACTAGCGTTGTTTGGCTATCACCATTCTTCAAATTATATTTTTGGTTGAACTATCACTTTAAAAACGATTATATGGCAAACTTAAAGGAGTAGTTTACTTCAAAATCAATTTGAAAGTGAACTAGTCCTTTAAAGCTAGAGAACTAACAACTCCATGTTTTTCCAATAAAGCTATATGTAGAACTAAACAATGTACTTCACATTACAATAAAATTGACTGTAAAAAGTTCTCCTTCCATATCAAACGGTTCTAAACAAAATGAAGGTAAAGCAAAGTTCAGCGAACCCCAGCTCGCTGGTTCTGTACCAAATTATTTCAATGTAATATTCCAATGATGTTTGAATGAAAAAAATCGTACTCCAGTGTTGCGCTTGATGCAAGCGATTGCAACACATGAGGCTTCACATATAAAAGTATTAAATTAATTAATAAAGGTACGATGTGTCCGGCATGCATTCATTAAACTGATGAAGATAAGTAGAAAACACTTCATCAGGCTATTAAACTCACTATTTTCAAACAATTCAGTACATTAATGAAGTAAAGGTAAAGGTCTGTGTATTCTTAGCTATTAGTCGTGAATCAATAAACCTAATTTCAAAAGCGCACCGAAATAATGAAAAGGGTCCTTAGCAGAATATTACTTTAATCATCTGAACATTTTTCAATTACTCAAAGAGAGCCGTGCTCTTCAGGGTGGGCGGACAATGATTAAAAACTCTATGAGAGACTTTCACAAGAGAAGTTTCATTTCAGGGGCTGTTTGATCTTGGTGACATTTACTAGTCAATCTACCTAAAATGACAAAAATCTAAGAATTAGGTCTATGTGCTGTCGAATTACATACTTAAGATACACTATATGCATGCTTTCCAGAAATAAACAGTAGTTCAGACATCTGAGACTACATTTACATTTATGAATTTGGCAGATGCTTGTATCCAAAGCGACTTACATTACATTATGTTCTACATTTGTGAAGAGAAGACCCTCCAAAATATACACACTGGACATTTAAGGAAGCAAAACATTTAACCTTACCAAGAGACTAGCAAAGCACTCGGAAACAAGGACATATTTGGCCCAAACAATTTCAAATCAATATATAATAAAATGCCAAAATACATTTTTTAATATATTGTGCATCATCCATTTCTTCGCTGTCAGAAGAAAACATACAAAACTGTAGCCTTTACCATCGCTGGGGCCATACTCTTAAAGGTTCCTTTTTGCACCTTTATGGGTAAACCGAAAATTAAAATGTTGTACCTTTGGGGAACTTTATTGTACAATTAAATGTTTTGCTTCCTTAAGTGTCCAGTGTTGATTTTGGAGGATCTTCTAACAGAAATGCAATATAATATACATAACTATGTCTTCAGATGTGTATGAAGACCTTAAAATAAAGCATTACTATTTCTGGGATTTCTTGGCTAAATAAAGGCTAAATAAATATTTCTACACCATGGGTCCCCTTGCATTGAATACGGTATGTTGTCGCTAAACGGACAAACTTCTTTCTTAAGAAGTTTCTTAAGTACGTCATCTCCTTCGGCAAAGAAGCGTAAATGGGATGACGTCTTAGTTCTGTGTCAGCCTTAGTGCTTCGAAAGGGAAGGGTGGAGTGAGCCGTTGGCTGCAATTCGCAAACCCAACAGCTATAGATGCCGCTAAATTTCATACACTGGATCTTTAAGTTACAGTTTTGTTCTTTTTTATGACAATATTGAAATGGTCTTTGGTAAGCAGTACATGGATGTATACAATATGTATATGCTGTATAGGGAAATCTCTTTTTTTGGTTAAATTTATTGTTTATCAATATGCAACTAAATGACATTATTTGATATACTCCTTAATTCTGAGAATCTTTACATCCAGATTTTTGCTATATACTTAATTATGCAAAAAAAGTCACTCTCACTGCATTAAGAGTCAAGGAGACCCTTTGAGAATATGAAGTCCCTGAGAGGAAGCATTACCTTCAAGGACAATGTGTCATAATGTCTCCAAACGAAGGCCATTATCGAGGTAAATGGAAGTGTTATGAAAGCGCATGTCTTCTCTGGGATGTCACTGACTGGGTGTTTTTGGTAGAGATGAGACTGGATTTGGTGGGAACTGATCATCCCATACCAAGATCGCACTGAATAGACTGGGTTAGTGGTTCAACCAACTTGATCAATGAACGGATATATCTACAGAGCGGAGCAGCCAATGGTTGCTTTGCAATTTAAGCTTCGAACAAAGCCTCCAAAAGGGCAAAACTGGTTCATTCAACCGCTGACGTCATAAATTCTATATTTTTTTCAACGTTCATTTGTTTTAATATAGATTGTAACAAAAACACCTCGGTTCCTACCAGCAAATATAGGGCTGTATATCTCAAGTGATTAAAAAAATCGACTCTAAAACTAAAAGCCTTGTGTTCTGAAGAGGCACACATCCAGCCAGGGAGATCTAAAGCCATCCCATCTTCTCGTCATATTGATTCGCATCGAGTTCCGCTCTCCGCAGGACTTCCACAGCGGTGGCACAGAGAAGACAGCGAAGGTCAGTCTTTGATTCCTCACGCAGGTTTCAAAGAATCTGCCACACAAAGACACGCTCGCCCCATCTTTCTCTTACTCAATCAACCGGGGACACGCTGTTTCTAATTAGTCTGATGAGCGAAGGATGTATCTTTTCTTCCCAACGTTTACCGACATATCAATTGTTGGCAAACACGTCGGTGCGAGAAATTTCTAATTACGGCCGACATGCGGCTGAAAGGCGGCAAAATTGCACTTAAGATGTTTTTGCCGTCATCCCTTGTGTCACGCAGCGGCGTGTGCGTGATTGCCATCATAATGTTCTGTAATGACACAAAATTAATCATCAAAGCTGTTGTGAGGTGTATCTGGGAGCAGGGATGAATGAACTTGTTTTTTCTTCAAGGAATAAAAGTTTGTGGGATACGTTTCTAACCTTGACATCAGACCAGGCAAATAAAATAGAAATGATGCAATGATTTAAACAAGAGAATACGTGGAAATGATAAGAGATTTGACTTAAACAGATATTGATATTGACAGATCATAGATATTGACAAAACCATATCAGAACCTCATATTCAATAAAGCTGCATGCATTGATTTATGCATGGTCAATTGGACAGTTTTATCTACAGAAAACACACAAAAGAATGGCGATATGTCTTGGGTTGGTAACCCTATAGAAATCTTTATTTAAATTGATTTAAATTGACATTTTTTGTGCTGCAATCCATAACTTTTAGCTCTCTGGCGTCTAAAGTCACTTTCCGTACAGCCACAGACAAAAAAGAGAAAATCCATTCAGTTTTTCTGAATTTACCGTTTATAGGTGTGTGTTTAGGTGCAATGATCATTTTTGTTTAATTCTGTGAACTACCAACAAGATTTCGAACTCCCAAATTTAAAATAAAAATATTGATTCGATTTGCATTTATTTACAAAATTGAAAACTGGATATTGAAAAAAATGCTCTGTATTTTTTCAGACCACAAATACTGCGAAGAAAATAAGTTCATAATCACTTTTAAGCAATACAAGATGATATATGTTATATTTGTCTATATTTAGGAATAGTACAAATGTATTTTATGTCATAACCTCAATGTTCATCACAGTTTTCATGCGTCTTATTAAGCTGTCAGTCTTTCACCTTTCTGTTGTATCAGCCCATTCGCATGAATTGCGTATTAATAACACGCGGTGTGCAATATCATGTAATATGCACGCCAAAGTTTGATTTTGCGTGCATACAATACGCCTATTTTTGCTTGCATATGATACGCCAATTTAGCGTGTGTGCATATTAAACAGCAATATGTCTCATTAACGTGTCCCCAAAACCTAAACCTAACAGTATTATTTTAATTATTTCAGTTTCCTCTTCATGTACGTTTAAAAATGGCTGCTCTCCACCCAGGTACAAGCAAACATTGGCGTATCATATGCATGCAAAATCAAACTTTGCCGTAGGTATTAGATGATAATGCAACAGTGTTCGGTTACCAACTTTCTTCAAAATATCTTTTGTGTTCTGCTGAAGAAAAAAAGTCATAAAGGTTAGAAATGACAAGAGGGTGAGTAAATGATGACAGAATTTTCATGTTTGGATGAACTATCACTTTAAGGGTCGGCACCACCCAGAGGCCACAAAAACATTTCTTCAGTTGCGAACAAAAAACGAACTAATAACCAGATGATATAAACTGATTAGACGTCACTATAAAGCTATTTAGTCTGCTATATATTCATTGTCTACGTCTATCTGAAAGGTCAAGTTATCCAACTTGATTATGCACGCTCAGAATGGCACAAGAGGTATTCTAAATTGAACACACAAGCAAATCACTTTTAGTTTTACACTAAAAGCCAATTCATTGATCTATTGTTCCAGCCTCCAGCTAGAATCAGCCTACAGTTTGTGTGTGAACACTGCTGTAGGCTTCATTCACATTGAGCTGAAATCACAGGGTGCACATTAAAACCAGTCAGAGACAATAGTGAGTGATTGAGCTTCTATATCACTCGACTTTAAATACAAGATCCAATGCTAATACATTTTGCCTTTGCCCTTTTTTAGTAGCACCATTGAACCTAAACACAGTTCCATTCAATGGAAGAGTGCATAATTAAAGGTTTCCTGTCTAATTCAGAATAATTGAAATGTCTATGTGGCACTGTGTTATTAAGATAGATCTGAGCATATACAGTCTTGAATTTCAAAGAATGCACAACATTATATATGTAGATTACACACACACACAAAGATATGGATCACAAAACCAGTCTTAAGTAGCACGGGAACATTTTTAGTAAAAAACAAATATACACTGTATGGGTCAAAATATAGATTTTTCTTTTATTCCAAAAATCATCTGGATATTAAGTAAAGATCATGTTTCATGAAGATATTTTGTAAATTTTCTAACTTAAATATATAAAAGCTTTATTTTTGTGAGTCGATGGCCTGCTACAGTGTCTCTGATAAACAACTTCAAAGGCCATTTTCTCAAAAAAAAATTTTGCACTATCAGATTCTAGAGTTTTAAACGTTTGTCTCTCAACCAGATATTGTCCTATTCTAACAACACATACATCAATAGAAAGCTTATTTATTAATTATATTATTTAAATTAATTTAAAGCTTTTTAAATTGAAAAAAATCGACCCATAAGACTGGTTTTGTTTTCCAGGGTCACATATATACACACATATGTTATATATAGAAACATCCAAAATCATATTCACTATTAAAGAAAATAACATGCAAAGTTTGTAACAGTGTCTGTCCTTTTGTCAAAAACACAGCCAACAGTAGTTTTTAAAAGTTTTTAAAGGAGTTTAAAAGGTTAAAGTTAAATGAATCAGGTAACAATAATTTTATAATTGACGTGTCTGTTCCCTTTGGCAGACACTTTCCTCTTCTTAATTCTGTGTGTTTGCCTCCTAGGTCTTTTATTTATTGCAATAGCATTACTTCAGAAATAACGTAATCGCTACAGAGATAAAATGCTAATGACAAAGTCTCTTTTTTAAATAATTAGCTCATATCACGTCAAATCAGTCGCCGCCGAAACTAACTCTCATGATGATGGAAAAAGAAAAGCCGATTTAAAATCCATTTTACGGTTGCGAAATGATAATCCTTTTAGGATTGAAAGAGGAAACATGTTAGACGGAAATCAGAACAAATAATTGGTTAGAAGTTGAATATCATTGACTTTAAAACCCTCAAGCCTCAGAAACGAATGTGCTAAACTCTGCATGCATAATAAATACATTTAATAATTGAATTATTAGCCTCAAGCCTGGGTTTTGTTGTGACAAAACACGGAATAAGATTATCCACAGTTAGGACTGTGTCCGCACGCCTCTTGACAAATATTAAAGTGCTAACAAATGAAGTATTAGTGATAACATCAACGCTTGAACTTTTGGTCACGTGACATGCCTTCAAGCCACATTGGATTACATTAACCTCCATTACAACACACGTGCTGAAATGAATATAAATTGACTCAAAAATGAATATGCATACAAATTCGCACATGGTCTTTAACCGCCTTCCCTTGAATGAACCTCAAGATGTCGCCTTCCTCCACAGGGGCTCGTGCATAAAGTTAAATGGGGGATAAAGAGAGCGAGCGCTAAAGAGGATTTATTCAGCAGGGTACTTATAAATAAGGCCTCTAATGATGTTCCTGTCATCATTTATGTGTGACAGGTTTCAGACAGGCACCTCAAGGGACAGCCGAGACCTTGTCTTGTCGCGGGCGAGCGGCGCCCGCAGAGGGGTCCTGATTGATCAGGTTCTAGAGTGCGGCCTGTCTGAGATTGAGACGTGATGGTTGGGCCGCTTGATTGATGTGCGAGTCTGTATGTGTGTGTGTGAGGAGAGAATAAATCAAGACAAGAGGCAGAACCGACAACCAAGGGTAATGTGTAGTGTGTTTAGATATGTCAGCCAGATACACGCAGACTTACAATGCACACTTACGGAGAGCGCTGGCCTTTACCTTTAAAAATGAGGTTTGGGGAGGGATTGAAATATGTAAAAAAAAACAGTCCCTGCACAATAACATTGTTTCTAGAATTAAAATAATAAACTATATTCTAAACTACCATGAAAATATGTTGTCTTTTAATTCAGCGTATTTATTACAATTTGCTGTATTAGATGTTGATAAACCTACAGAAAATCTTCGCTGGAGTCAAAAGACAACTATAAATGTGTGTGTGTGTTATTAGTTTCAGAGATGAATTTAGTGGTGGGACAACGGATTATAAATCACACGAGAGAAGAGGGTACAGAACATTACCCATCATGCCCGGCATGAAACACGACTCGGCAAAACCGTGCAGGTAATAAAAGACTGTATGATTATGAACCCGGGTGGTCATTTTTTACTGTTACACAGCCTCTAATGTTCTGTTACGTTAGGGTGGTGTGAAATAATGAATTTTGTGACGGAAAGAAATTCTCTGTTAGAGAAATAGATATTGTTTCTAACACAAGTTCAAGTTTACCCTGCTAAAAAGCTTAGACCATCATGGATTTTCCTAGCTAATACTGGTCTAGCTGATGGACCGGTATTAAAGGGGTCACATACACGGCTAAAACGAATATTATCGTATGTTTTAGAAGAAATGCATTGTGTCTACACGATTAAAGATTCAAAAACACAAACCGATGTAGATTTGTGGGGATGTGGTTACACGAGGCGTTTCAGGCGGGTCTGGGTGAGCATTCCCTTTTAGATAGAATGCATTTTTTTTTCGACACTTACATTTTTGCAATTTTATGTGTCTATTACATGCATGGGCAACTTATAACACACCAAAGACACAGAAAAACACGTATTCACGTTAGATGACCCCTTTAAAGAGATAATTCCCCCATAAATAAAAATGCTGTCATTTAAAAAAAAGTTACCAACATTCTTTAAGATATAATGTTTTATGTAATTTATTCATTTTATTACTACAATAAAGTCATACATGTGTGGGACGACACAAATTTGAGTGTCCCTTTAAGAACACCTGGCAACCTACAAGCAACCAATCAGAGAATTGTAAAACAACTTCAAGTAAATCATTTCCAAAGCTGACGTATGCACATGGCTCAGCTCAAGAAAAAGCTCAACTATTAGGAAAATGACCCATGGTTTTACTATAGTAAAAGTGCAGTAACCATTGGTTTTAAAATAGTTTAGCAACAAATATAATTTTTACTGTAGTATACACTCTACACTACAGTAAGACCATGGCTAATTTGTGGTTACCATGATTTTACTACAAATAAATATTAAACAATGTCAGTGGTTAATCTTAAAGTTATCCAAACACATTTTGGTAACCAAGGTAGATTTTTGCAAGGGTGTGAATCTCCTGTTGATAACACAATGTGATTCAAAATGTAAGAGAATTTATAAACATTATTTTTATCAAAGACATTTATTACGAACATTGGTTACCATTAATACTAACAAAATGGCATAGCAACAGGTAATCATCTTTGAATTTTCCCAATGCACTCTGGTTGTTCTTTATCAGAAAGGTCAAGGGTTGACAGGGGGCATTTAAGCATCTCGTAGTTTCAGAGAGCGCTCATATGGTGGCTCTCTTTCGACGCGCATCAGGACCAAAGGGTATGTGTGATTGTTCCTGTCGCGCCCTGACCTGACGCCTGCCGTTGAATTATTCCGCACCAGCCGCGGCGGCAGAACAGTTTAGAAGTGATGAATCGCCCTGGTGCTTGGCAGGTGGTGTGAATTTCATTTCCCCCAAACCAGCGGGTGTCTGGTTCGTTTCCTCGCAAAGCACGGAAACTGTTCCTATTGAGCCCGAGCGAGTCCTTTTGCCACGTGCTGCCCATTGACAGTTCTATTACTAAGAAAAATGAATAGGAGACATTAACCCTTCGGTCCTGCCACAGTGCCTTCTGAAAACTACCTGTAAATAGAGCAACGGAGACAGCTGTGGCTTTGGGTTATTAGATTAGAGTAATAAGACACGAGGCATTAGTACCAGGGTAAAATCATTGTGACGCATGGCTTTAAGGGTCTTTTAAGTGTTTTAAGAAAAGACAATAATGTCAACAATTACCATAAATGTCCCCTGTGTTGAACAAATAGTTATGCTACATTAATTCTTAAAGCGATATTTCAACGGCAAAAAAAAAATTCCCCATGATTTACTCCTGACTGAATATGACTTTCTTATTGCAGAATAATGCAGTTTTGTATTAACACTTTTCTTCCAAGCGGTAGAATGGGGGGCAAATTTTGGAAGCTCCAAAAAGTACATCCATCGATCAAAGAATAGGTCGACGCGGATCCGTGGTCTTAACAAAGGTCCTCTGAAGCGAATCGATGCATTTGTTTAAGAGAAATATCCATATTGAGAGCAATACTAACGTTTATGTCTAGCTTCCGTTACCCCTCGGCTGCACATAAACAAGAGACTTGTTTTTCCGCTAATGATGTGACGAAAGCTGGAGGATGTTGCGCGGAAATGGAGGACCTGGCAACCCTTCAAGATGTTCATTAAAGAGAAGCTTTTAAACTAATTAAAGTAAAAAATATGCATACTATAGGCCACTTTGCAATATGTAAACACTGGTTCAGAAGCACTTCCGGTGTCAGTTTTTATTTATTTAAGATTTTTAATCTGAAATAAAATCCAAGGATATTTGTTTAACATTTTGATTTGGTTTTAAATGTTACGTTGTCTTTTGTTTACATTTGTGTAACAGTAAAAACGGTATGTTTTTTCAGGACCAGCATAGGAACAGTGTTATGTCTTCCGAAGTGGTCAATTTACTATTATCTACAGTACCATTACAAGAAAACCACATGGCTTTGTATTTTATATATTGGGCCAAAGCTATGACATTACATTGATGCTCGATTAATACTGCCTTGATTATATCTATTGATATTAGTCAGAGTTCACCGAACCAGAACTTTATATGCACAACGAATAAAGAAACCTTGAACACATGCTTGTGCACAGAAGTGAATGTAAGACAAGTGTAGCGCATCTTTGCATAATAATACAAAAGACAAACGGCAGCCGACCTGCAGCTCATCAAATTAGTTTAGAATTGAAACTCGACATCCAAAACTACACACTTCACAAAGCCCACCATGTCTTCACAGCATGCTACCTGCTGCAATTTACAGTATGAGTTATGGTTTACAGAGCTATAATGTCAAGGGGGCTGCATATATATATATAAATATACTTTATAATGCCAGATCATTGACCTTAAACACGCTGTAAAAACAGTTTACAAGAAAATGTACTTATATAACCTGCTCATTATTTTTTCACATAAAGAAACATACCAACAGTAATGGTATTATGTGCTATTATTATGGTACTCCAAGGTTTATAAAAGGAATTCCATAGCATTTAACCATGGTATATTTCTGTTAGTGTTCAAAAGGATTATTAGCATGTGACTCTCTTCACATAGACCACTGAATCTGAGCGAGCCTGAACATTTAAAAATAAGAGATGAGAAACATAGCTGGCACTTTTGTCAAGCAGAATATTTTTACATCACCTCTAAAATAATGTATCGAAATGTTCTCATCCACTGACTCAAAACACAAGTAAGTTTGCCCGGGCCTTTGGTACATCATCAAGCGGGCTGCCCTGGCTTTTATAACAAAGTCCAATAATAAAAGACATATAGCCGCTTACCTATCCAAAACACGCTGGGCCCTCGGATTGTTAAAGACCTCTGTATTGCTCTCTAGAATAATTTATGTGTACGAGACAGAATCGAGTTTTAATTTTGTTTGTCAAGCTGTCTCCTAAAACAAGCACACGATTAAGATGATAAACAATAATGGTATTAAATGAATCAAATAATAAAACAGCTACTGAACAAGTTCTGGGAGGCTCTGCCAAGGAGAGTGAACGGAATAAATATTCAATTTAATTTGTTATGAGATACTAAAATGTTTCCTAAATGTAAGAGTAATTGTTGTTTTATACAAATGTATCTTTCGTGTTCAACATCAACCTGATATTTAGCAAATACTCATGTACCCATCCTTAACGCTGTGCAAAACGGTTTCACCCTGATTTATGAACCCCCATCATGTGCCAGGTTTTAATTTGCTGATATCTGTACTGTATGAGATGCTCGGACGTCTCGCTGCTAACCCTGTGGGGATTTATACGAGTTATAATTCTAAATTAAAAATACTCTGAGATCCAGACAGGCTGGAATAAGTCATCCTCAGTGAAACAGTTAGAAAGCACAGTTGAAATAAAGGAAGAACGTCACAAGCAGGATTTGAAAATAACAAAGATATAAAGACAACTGAAAATAACAATTACCATTTTACACATTCAGCACTGAAGGGGGACCTTAAAGTTTGGTGTGTTATATTAAAACAGTATTTCGGCCACACTGCAATTTCTTAATCTTTCTAAGGTCACTTCACTCATCCTCCTTTGCGATCCAACTCCATCCACATTTCTCTGATCAGCCTCTCGCCACATGCTGTTACCTGGCCTGCCGCTTTGGCTGCTCTTCAGAAGGATGTCAGACAACACGGCTGTTCAATAATCTCCTTGCTGGCTCATTCCAGCCCTGGCCAAACCGACAAGAAGCGACAGACAGTGTCTGGAGTAAAGGATTTAATGCTTCTTCGTGACACCATTACCCACATCTCTATGGTTCAGACCTTGAACTTTGTCGCCTCTACCGCTGAGACCCCCGTGAGCCCCCAGGAGTCTTTACAGTACATGAATCTGCCGCAGGCTCAATTTAGCCTTCATTGAATGATGCTTCATGTTTTACATACATGGGGTCTCTGTCATGTGACAATGTCTGTGCATGTTTTTTGGAGTGTGGGTTTTTCTGGGTCAGCGTGTCCTTGGTTTTTCAAGGGTTCATCAGGCAATGAGATAAGTGTTGGATTACGTACGGCCAAAATTGGATTTACAAGTTTAACTGTAGTTAATATACGTTGGGTTATGAACTTGTGCTATTGAGTGTTCTTTTACTGCCATCTGGCGGTCGAGATCAAATACTGCACCACGGTTACGTGAATAAAACTTAGTATAATTTTGTGTAGTAGTTACTGTTTTTGAATGAATAAATATCATTCATATTACCGAAATTTAAGCACAAATTAAAATAATGTACAGTAAATTGTACCATATTTTAGTAATTACTGCACTTTGTTAATGTACGTTATACTACAATATTCTGTAGTTTTACTAAACTGTTGTAAATATTCCAGTTTACTTTATTATTAACCGTGGAAAGGCTATCATAAAAATTAGAGCATAAAGGTTTTTACCAGTTTACAATAATAAAGTTTAGCAAATAGTAAAGTATAGTGCAGTATTTTTCCATTTGGGTTCTACAAGTATCATGTCTAAACTCCGTTTTCTTTAATGAGAGAGTCGAAAATTACTAATATGTTCTGTAGGACTTCTGATGAAATCTTTCGCAGAATGTTTGCACAGATTTTCCCCCTACAACAACTATTTACAGGCTGTTTATCCTGTTAATCATCATACATAATATCGCGATAACCGTGGCATAATAGTTCGTACCACTCATTCACTTCCTCCCAGGTGTTCTGAAGACAGAAGATGGTTTTGTGAGAAGAACATGCTGGTTGTCCAGGGTGTTAAGTCTTTGAGAGTCTCAAACTCACATCACTTCCGCATATTCAAACGCATGGGACGTGGGTCAACCAATAGATGCGGTCAGCTGGAGGCTCCGCCCACTCAATGGAAAGCGCATAATAAATTATTTTATTTGCCTGTTTATTCTTACGAAAAATAGGGAAATTATTGCTTTATGCATAGTTGCAATTTTCTAATGGTAAATGAACTGGTTAAGCCGACTTCATACATTATATCACGTGTGGCCAAATTCGTATCCAAGAAAACACATATAGTGATAAACAAGAACATATGACAAGTTTGTTTACAAAATGAGATAACTCCGTTGAAAAAAAGAAAAAATCATGTTTTAATGTATAAGAAAAATACATCTAACTGACACAATAAAACAGAATAAAAACATTAAAACAGAATAAAAACATGATTTTTGAAACTTTTCATATTCAAGTATGAGTTTGTACAAACTGAATTAATGTGCTTCATTGATTAAATGCGTAAAAATATGTTGTTAAATCAGTATAGATATTAAAAATTATGAACCTATAAGGGTTAACAGTGCATGTCTGTAACGATATTGATTACAGCACTTCTAATGAAGTTCTGCATAAGTTTAATTTGGCAACAAACCTTTTAACTTTAATTTATGCAATGTGAAGCTTTCATTTCTTGTGCAACCATGATCAAATGTGTTTTTTCAGTGGCCTTAATGAGGAAAAAACTGAAATTTGGATAGGTACCATGAATACGTCCTGTCTGAGATGGGGTGTGCTAGATAGTCATCTTTGCAGGTTATGTTTAGAATCCCAAATCCAAGTGCTTTGAGACCATTAACCCCAGATGTGATCTGAATTGCACTTTTGTGTGAAAAAGAAGGTCAAGTTCAATTCCTTAACATTAAATATATACATATAAATATTTATGTGTGTACGTGCTAAGGCAGTACAACAGATTAACTAAGTAAGCAAAACTACAAAAATGATTTAAAAACACAAATTGAACGTTCGTTTTTTTATTAAAAAGTAAAATACATAAGGTTTGTATAAACAAACATAAGAAATGTTTCACAGAACATTCCAGGGCTAAAAAACAAAGCACCAAAAATATGGAGTAAAATACACAATATTGAATACTAATGAATGGTCACATGATTAACGTGAACCGATAAATTTTGTATTTGAACTTCATCTGAACAGAATTAATAGGTTAACAAAAGAACAGTTAAAATAGTCTCCAAAACATTTTTCCAATTTCTGTAGTTTTTTTTTACAATGTAAATATTCAAATGCCGTTCAGAGGTAAACATTGCAGAAAAAAGCAGAAGGGCAACAAAAAGTCTTAATCTGACTCAATAATATAAATCTTAAAAGGGAAAAGCATAAATTAACCGCAAGGTGTAGATACTACACATCTGAACATAAAGCTGCACAGTATTTTCAGTACAGCTGCACAACGCAGATAAGACCTTTGGCAGGTTATTTCAAAATGACCTACAGAAAAACCTCAGGTTAGATTAGCACAGCGCATTGCACCAAACAACTCAAAGGGTCCAAAATATTTTTGTAGTAAAGCTTAGTTTTAACCACAAATGTTTCAAAATATTAATTTAATCTTATCTTTCATTTATCATACCCAGTTATGGGTTACAACAAGCAATTAGAATATTTCCTCTTTTCTTTTAAAAAACGGTTCCTTTAACAGGGAAAGCGGACAGCTACAGAATGCCTCTGTATTCAAAAATTACAACAACGTATATCATGACAAACACATGATAAATATACCAAAATCGGCTTGATAGTGTTTAAATCATCAACACGTTTCTATTTCATCTTAAGAAAACCAGACACAGCAAACCTCACCCTGGATATGTAAATCTTAACCATGATAATTGAATTGTATTTTTCTTTGATGTATAACCGTGAGTTTTTGGCTTTGTTTCTTTGTTTTGTTTCATGGTTTGGCTGGTATCAGAAAATGTCGCAGATCCCAAACTGATTTTGGATCTCTTTTTATATCTTGAAGTGCTTCAAGCAGCACATAATAAACGATTTCTGTCATTCTAGCTTTTCTCTTATGATTTAGGACAGTTTCTTTGATTGACTCGCATCACAGGCTCTCAGCCGATCGGTTTAGAGACTCGCCCTCTCGCTCACAACATCCTGGAGGCGTTTAAGCAGGACGTCGTCGTTCTCCTGACGGAGGCATTTGGATGGAGACTCTGTTTCATCTCCCTCCATGGTGAAAGCCCGCTTTTTACTCACGCCACCCTGACGGATCATCTGGTTGATGTCGTTCAGCTCCTAAAAAGAAAACAGTAGAAGGGATTTTAGGGTCCATGAACGTCTTAAAATAAAACGTATGTACTTAATTAAGTGGTCTCTAAAAATAATATATAGCATGACACACCTTGGAAGGGCTTCCGGTGAACTTGTACGTGTAAGTGGCACTGGGTGTGAGACTGGAGCTGTTCTTATGAGGAGACACAAAGATGGAGTGTCTTTGAGACACACGGCGAGGAGAGAGTGGCTGAGCACGAACCGAAGGGAACGGAGATAGCGGAGGAGCTTCCATCTTCAGAAACGCAGCAAAGGGGAAGAGATGGATGGAAACACCAGTGACATTTATCAGACCAGACATACTTTTTAGATAATAGTCAATCAAATAAAATACTATGGCAAACCAATAAACCAACCTTTCCATCGATTGCTGAATGTGCGTATCTAAGAGCAAATGATTTCATCTTTAACACGTAAACAGAGTTGTAGAACTGGATGAGGTCTCCTCTCTCCTCTAATTCGCTGTCTGCCTCTTCACTACCAAACTGTTCTGTCCTCTCATTGGCTGAGGAAATAAAGACAAAGAACTAAATAAAAGTAAGGAAAAGCATGTTACAGCATGCATAACATTCACACTGATTATTCTAGGACTTAATGTGGATTATTCTGTCCTTACATCGGTCTGATGGTGGATCTACTTCCATGTTTTCATCTGACTGTTGTTCTATGAGACGCCTTTTCAGTAAAACACTGCGATACACCTACAAACACAAAATCAAACTGTTTATACACCCCATAAGCTGCAGTTGTAGAAGTCATCACCAAATATATTTACTACCAAATATATTTACTTCCAAATCTAAGTTTTTAAGAAAGCCTACAAATAAAAAGCAGCAGTGATTTCTAACTCATGATGTCACAGGTTTAGAAAGAAGGCTTCCACAGATACTCACATGACTGTTGGCCTGAGGTTGTGTCCGATAGCATTTCATAATGTCCTGAAACGTGTGGTCTTCTTTTGTGATCTGCATAAACATATATATTATACATTTGAATTAAGCTGCATCGTATGCTTGCATCCAAAAAACAGATATAGTCTTTTTGTCTATTATTGGACTAATATTTAACTTTAAGTATAGAATTCAGAACTAATATTACTCTATTAGTAAGGCGCCCGATCCACTAAGGTGCTTTTACGCAGCAGAAAACGCCTGCTGCGAGAGCTTGACCAGCGTTTTATTTTTTCAAGCGAAGGCGCATTGGTTCCTATGATACGCTGAGCGTGAAAAAAAGCTGTGCCTCGGCGCCGAGCGTGCGGAAAAGAATGCAAGCTGCAGGCGTTTTCAAAAAAGGCAATTTCAATTCAATTGAGAAAACGCGCCGTACGCCGAAAGAAACACCCAGACACAGCCCTTAAATGCAATAAGCTGTGTTTTATAGATGACCAACACAACATAAAGCGCCATTAAACACCTTTTAACCACAAAAGAACATGTAAATACATGTACATTTATGCATTTTCCAGATGCTATTATACAAAACAGTTCGTTGAGGCCATGCGTTTTTCACCTTTTTCACGTGACTTTTGCATTGCCAGCGCAATGCTCAACTAATCAAGCTACAGAAACTCCAATAATTTAGTTCCTAGTTGTTCTGATCCTAAAATCTGATTGGACAAGAGGTGTTCCATAAGTGTTGACGTGGATGCTTTACTCTTGTTGTACCTTTGCTATGATGTAGACAGCACAGAGAAGCAACTGGTCCAGATGTCTGTCCTTCATAAGGTCAGTGCAGTGCAGGACAGAGTGTTCAAAACACGTCCAGATCTTTCCTCGCAGATCTGCCGAGATGTCTAGCTTTAGACAAAGGTCACGAAGACGCACGCTGGCTAAATGATATACCTGAAAATAAACACAGGACATGTAAAAGCTAAAAAATGCCATTTTGATTTTAAAGTGTACTAAATTTACATTTAGCAGACGCTTTTATCCAAAGCGACTTACAAGTTGGGTACACAATGGAAGCAATTGGGTCAAACATTAGGACAATAAAAAGCATAAGAGCAATAAAAACATGTCTCACAAAGCCAACGACAGCGTACAGAGCCAAGTTTAGTTTATCTAAGCTTAATAAGCATGATTTTTTTTAGATACATTTGTTAAGAAAAATGTCTCAAAGAAGTGATAAACATTTCCCAAATATTTCTCACCTTTCTGAAGAAGAGGGCAAGGGACCCCGTGCGACGAGGTTTGCTGACGGGTAGCGGCTGTGTGTCATGTCCCGTGGGAGGGGCTGCTGGTCGGCTGGGGGAGGCGGTCAGTAAGACTTGAGCAGTCAGGGAGTTCATGTCATTAGCCTGCAGCTGAATAACTGTAATGCCGCCCATTTCGTTCTTTAACACTGCAAACAGAGGAACAACGAAATGTCAATAACAACTACAAATATCACATCAGGAAAAAAAACTTTCAGGAACTATTTTTAAATCGTACATATTTTTTGCAATTCCTATAGACGGCAAAGCAACAACATAAACAAATGTGGCCATAATTTAAACTCCGGTACACACACACGAAGAGTCCCTGTAGATTATTTCTGATAACAAGAAAAATAAATAAGTAAATTACATTGATTGAAAGTATGTCTAGCCAGAATTATTTTTGGCTACTAGAAGAAGGACTGTTATTTGGCTAAACTAAAATGTGAAACAGTAACCGTATTACAATTATAATACAATGAAATATTAATATAATTAAAATATAAAAGTTAGATTATAAGCCACTAGCAAGACCGCTTAGCAAACACAGACAAAAATTGACTTCGGCACAGGCGCGTGATGAAACCATCAAAAGAATGGTTAAAGGCCATCTAGGCAGTAACACTGTTCATTTGTACTCTCATTCATTTTCTGAGTTAGAACTGTTAGAATAAGGGCTGGGTATCGTTTATGATGTTTCGTTTCACAAGCTCTCGATTCGATTCTCTATTCGAGTCAATGATTGTAGACTTAATACAAGTCCTATAGATATTGTTAAAAACGATCAGTAAACATCAGATTACAATGGTGAATTAAAAAGTGAAATGAGGAGCCACAAACCAGCGTATTAAACTTTAAACACACTTGGGTATATTGAAACAGAACCGTCGCATATCCTGATCAAACAGGATCAGGTTTTTATACATTTAAGATACAGCATTACAAAATTAGCTGTAAAACGAAAAGTGACATCTAGGGGATATAGTAGCAATAACATTCATGCTTTATCGAACACATTTTTTTTAAAACTATTAATCGATTTTTTCTTTCGAGTTGCTGATGCATAAGCTTTATTTGATACTTTTAAAGTAGGAAAATCTAGGATTAAGAGAAAAGTATCAACATAACGGTGAACCCTTACTAAATGAAAGCAGAAGACAAAGTGCTACCTGGCAGTGGAATAGTCAACTGCTGGCCGTTGGCTGTTGACATGGAAAGAAGCGTCGTTGAGGGGAGGTTCTGGTTGTTCTCGGTGGAGCTGGGGAAGATTTTAATGGGGGTGACTGAGAATCTTTTTACAGGGGACTGAGGTGAAGGGTCGTCCCCAAACAAGCGTCTCTTAGCGCTGCCAGCCGCTGGAGAGCTGAAGCGATCGTGAAGCGAGACGGGAGACTGAGGGAGATCTGATTTAGGAATAAGAGAGATTATGCAAATATGTACAGTAGTATGCAGTGAAATCATTTTTCCAAACAGGAAGGTTGGAGTTCCGTCTCATTGGTGAAGTATGTTTAGGTGTGTGTGATGTACCTTTGCGTGCGCTGGAGCCCAGGCCAGTACGGACCTCTCTGATGCGTGGGTGGATGATGGGAGATAGTGCCACCAATGGGAGGTGAGTGGGACCCCCACCACTGTTTCCCGTGTCAAAACTACTTGGAAAGTTCACCTATGACAGACACGCAAATACATAATCTTTTCCCCTTCAAATCCAGGATCACAGTAATATTTGTAGTAGTAATAATAATAGTTGTTCCTCTGCTTATAAAAACAAACAGAAATCGCAACACAATTACAAATGAAGACAGCACAAATGCTGTTCCTGTAGCACAACTGCTAAAGATTGCGTATACACACCTCCTCTACGGTGGGAACTTTATGGTTGGCGTTACTCAGTGCGTTCCACAAGGCAGAGTCTCTAGTCCAGGCTTTGCTCTCCAGCACCTGCTCCTCTATACCGTTCAAATGCTTCACCATGTCTCTGGACAAACCCTCCTCAGAGCGGATGAACACCTCGATCACCTACACAAACACCCCATACGTGTTCTGATGTAGAACTCCATTAAATCATACCACACCAAAATGATTCGAAACTAAAAGCACAAATCCTTGTTTACCTTGTAAAAGTAGAAAGGAGGTATCTTAAAGATTTCAAGTATCCAGGGGAAGGTTCTCTGGGAACTGTAAGCGAACAGCACCAGCTCCAGACAGCACGCCAGCAAAGAGCAATGAAGCACCTCCTGCTCTAAGAGGACCTGGTGGAGAACAGGAAAGAGAGAGATGGAAGTGAGTATCTCACACAAAAGCAGTGGTGGTATAAATTACATTTTAAATGTATATTAATTTTTCTCAACCAAATACGCTGGGTGTCGGAGTTGAAGGCACTGCGACTTACGGTCATGTCTTTCCCCTGAAGTCTCTTCATCTCCTGAGTCATGATGTTCTCCAGTATCTTAAAGTAAAAGATCTCAGCCAGCTTCAGACGATTCTCTGCAAAATCTACACAAAGCAACCTGTAGATAAAAAAACTTGCTAATACATAAGAAACATTTATTAAACATCAAATTTATTTACCCATATGTGCTCCCGGCAGATCATCTGTGGGTTTGGTGTAGGCCTCTTTGAAACTCTCTCCCATGGTCTTTACTCGGTTCAGAATGGCTTGAGTGGGATTTCGAGAGCAGGAACTGTAAAACACAAACAAAAAAAAGAATTGTTACAAAATTTCTCAAGTCATTAAACATCCCTGCAATACTAAAGGCCTGAATCATCTTGTATTGGACACAATGAATCAATCAATACAATATCTCTTATACATTTTGAGGTGTAATCTGGTTATCCAAAGACTTTTTGGAGCTGCTGTGACTCTTGTAAATTAGAAAGTGTCTAATTTAATTATTGTATATTTGTAGATTGCTCATGCAGAGATTTTGAAGATGCTTACTTGAAGACCTGAAGGAGAGCAGTGCTGGGTGCATTGCGAAGGCCGGACACCATGCCCTGCAGTCTACTCACGCTTTGAGTGGCTGAAGAAACAGGGGTGACCAACACCTCTTTCTCCTTCAAATACCGTCGACCTGTTAGAGGAGTAGAAGGTGCGAGGGAGCGTGTCTGCACAACAACAAAGAGAAAAAGTAAGTGATTCTTGTATGGAACTTGAGATTTGTCATTTAATATTTGATTATCTATTTTTCAAATTAAAATATGCTCAAGAAAAAGTTTGGCACCTTCTCAAAGTGCTGCTGTAGATTGTTCTCCACCTGCATGCGGGCAGACATTTGACCTGCCGGAGGTTCAGCTGTGGATTTGCGTGGCGTGCCGATCTCCTCGTCAGCATCAGCTCCCAAAAACACTCGCTCATCAAAATCACCAACAGTCAAGACGTATTCCTCATATTCCCGGTTTATGGCTTTACTATGAAACCAAGAAAACTATGAACTACTATGTATTTATGTCACACTGTAAATAAAAGTCATTCAAATGCTAAATTAAACCAAATCACATAAAACATGATAAATGCTTACTTGTTGTCTTGGAAGTTCGGTATGTCAAGTAATTCATTCAGAGATTCAGGATCACCTTTTAGTATCTAAGCAAAACAATGTATTTTATTAACTCTTTCACCGCCATCGACGAGTTATCTCGTCATTTAAAAAAAAACGCTTTGACAAAAAAACGCTTTGACAAAAAAAACGCTTTGACAAAAAAAACGCTTTGGATTAATTATCTCAGCTGATGCATTTTTAAAGAAACCTACCCACATCTAGGGAGTGATAAAAAAGAACAAATGGAAAAAGAAAACGGTTTCTTTTGTTTAAAAGCTGAGACTCTGTTCTTTCATTTGATATATTTTTTGTCCATATATTCTTTACAGAAAATTTACTGTGAGCCATTAAAGTTGGGTGAAAGTGTTAAAAAACGCTGGCGTAGGCTGGCAACTTTTTTTTAAAAAGGCTGGCGGCGAATGAGTCAAGACTTAAGCTGCCTGAAAAAAACACTATAAATAATAAAGATGTATGTGTGTGAGTGAGTGTCTTACTCGTTTCTCAAACAATCTCTTCATGTAGGGTTTAAAGTAATGTTCCTTTATGCCTTTAGCCTCCACCACAAGGCCATCATGCAGTTCACACAGCTTGTCAATAACACACGGCATCTCCATCACATTCTCAGCATCCTTTGGTAGTCCTAAGAAATAACACACGTTTCCTCTTAAATGTCACAAAGAGGAAACCTTACGGATCTAATACAACATAAACAGATTGATCCATAGCATCATGCCAGCAATTCAGCTGTTAAAGAGCTGGGCTACAGATACCCAAGAGGTGGAGAAACTCAATCAATTCTTTATTGCTTATCAAACAGCCAGGTTTAGGGACTTTACCTCTGAAGTATTGATTGATCAGATCTTTCTTGTTGGAGCACATGAGAGCATTGCAGAACACCAGGTCCAGACAGCAGAGTAGAAGATGATAGGAGTTGACCAGATCATCTCCAATCATACGGAAATTACCTGAAACAGATACAGATCACTGTACCATTCCCAAATGTTTTACAAGCCAAAGCATTCAGTTCTTTGTTAAAAGAAGATTTTTTATTGATGTCACAGATGTTTAATTATTTATTTCTTGAAGATAACCGGGATCTCTGGTATTGGTCTTATTTAAACCACATTGACTGTCTCCAACACCACAACAGCTTCTAAAGGTCAGCTTACCTTTTGTATACACAAAGAGTGTCCAACAGAACTTGAAAACATCACTGATGTGGCACGGAAGACGTCTAAAGAAAAGACATTATTGAGCAAAATTTTCTTCAAGTAAGCTTGAGAACAGAAAAACGGGAAAAAGGAAGATTTTACCTGTGTTTGCGGCTTCTAGACAAGCGGGGAGGTTCACCCTGTGGATCCTGAAACATGTCCAAAAATATCGGCTCGAATTTACGAAAAATCACAGTTGACACTTCGAAATTCCGCTCAAGCCGACCGACGCGGTTGCGAAAATCCTGAGAGAGATTAGACATGTCCGACCATTTCTTCATCTTGCTGAAGAACTGGATCAAACTGAAAGAAAGTAAATTCACATATTTACTCATTTATGTCAGATAAAAAAATCGAATGTGGGTAAATATGATTTGTTGCAATCTCAAATAACAGGTCAACATAATTCTATTCCATCACAAGGATGGGAATTACAAAAAATATGATGTTGATATGTGCGTCCACAATTTTTGGTTTACAATCTGCCTACCTGAGCTTAGAAGAGCGCAGTATCCTTGTAAGAGAAACACAGTTGCCCTCCATCACGCCTCGTCCCACAGTGGGAATGGAGCTCTTTCTACACGCAGCATACAGAGCGCAAGCCAGCCAGTGCACGATATCACCCTGAGACAATCAAAGACACATTATACATTAAATCTTTGCTATATACAGTAAAACATTTGCAAGTAACAAAGCAAGTGAAGGATAGTACATGTCACCCTGCCTGTTTACACCCGATATTGAAATTAGTTTCATGCGATCCACTCACAAGAGGTCAAGCAGCTGTTTACAACTTTAGTAAGCACATTTGATGGGATTTAAACGGACGTGTCATGATCACACCTAATCGCTATATAAGTGTTTTATGGCAAATGAGTTAAAAGTCTTTTGGAATTTATATGAGAGATATCGTTTAATTGGTCTGATTAAAAGATATTTATTAGGGACTAGTACTTGTGGATCTAACTATAAAATGAAGCCATGTGACAGCATTAAGGTCAAGTTTATTGGATGAATTCAACACACCCTGCAATTATAATACTCCACGATACTTAAAAATGAGCTTCTTACAATATAATGTCAACAAATATCGCACTTTTTAGCGTTTGTGATAAAGCCAAAAATATAAATGGCTACTACTACCTGCGTGAAAATATCCTTCAGCATTTTTACTGTAAACTTAAGTACACTATACTTCCCTACAGCTTTCCTGTAGCTCAGTGGTAAGAGCAAGGTTGTGGGTTCGATCCCAGGGGATTGCAAATACCTATGTAAAATGTATAGGATAAAGCAATGTAAGTCGCTTAAGATAAAAGCGTCTGCCAAATGCATAAATGTAAATGTAAACCGCAGAAAAAAACTTCAACCTTAAAATTGTACATATTAACACTAAAGTACACAATACTGCAGTATACACTACAGTTATTACTACACAACTTATTAGCAAACATTAATGATGTAAAAAACGTACTAAATTAACTGTTAGCATAAATACTTCCGTAAACTACAGTCGTCACGTTCCTGTGAATGTTTACATGAAACTCTTATTATGTAGTGAAAACATGGCAATACCAGAAGTGTAAAATATATCAAAGCACTGAAGAACTACAATTTAGATATACCATATGGCTTTGTGTCATTCAAATGTACTACAAGGAATACCATGGTATATATCCCAAAACAAGGTAACTTTAACAGTTATTGTTAAACCTTTAGAAATGCGCTAGTGGCTGGTTAATGCAAGCTTGACCAAGTAACGTTAATACCCGCGTTTCTTTTAAACTAACTAAATAAAACACACATGAAATAAACAACGAGTAGTTGTCACGCGTTTCATAAAGTTATAATGTGAAGTAAAGAGATGTAGAGCGTCACCTCGAGCGTGTATGTGTTACAGATGGAGGTGAAGTTTTGAAGCGCCTCCGTCGCCGTTTCTTCGTCCATGTTTAACTCCTGACAGAGCGCGTCCAGACTCCTGCGGACGGAGCCGTCGTCCGATTTAACCGACTCCGAATCGGTTTCATCCCCTCGCATCGCGGCGGCCCGTTTAAAATCGTTAAAATCCGACGGAAGAAAGTGTTTGTGAAAAAAAACACGGAACGCCGCCGACCTCCTGATGCTATCCCACAATGCCGAGCTCCGCAAATGGCGCGAAACCGGGCTCCTCTCGGCCAATGGGAGGCGAGGGGGTGTTGACGTCACTACAACAACAAAGACGGCGAGACAGCATGGAGGATTTAAACTGCCCGTGAAACGTGAACTAGCAAGTTTGCAAATATGGCTTTGACTGCGTTGTTTTGCAGAGATAAAATAATTGATAGTAGCAAATATGTTCATGTTAAGACAATGTGCGAGTTAAAGCGGGTTTAAAATGAAGTGACATTATAGGACACCAGAGACTTGCGAGAAGGAACCATAGAATAAATAAATAACGTAAAACTATGTTAATACTATTTGTACTCAGTCCCTCATAAATGTTTTTTAGTGAAACCATGGTTAATTTACATAAATAAAGCAAAGTATTTGTTAATGTTAAAAAATGTGATTTTACAGTGTATTTGTTGATATTTTATTATTTGTGACTTTACACCCTCAATAAGCCTACTGACTTATTGTTATTATTTATCTAATTTAATTCGATCAATTAGTTATACTAATCATCAATCATTTATATTCATTAACATTGATTCTTCTCATATCAAACACACCACATTTTACCAAATTCATATGCATTTAAATATCCCAAACTTTTGCATCCTACGCTTTGTATTTTGGTGTAGGACAATTGACCACATATCATTTCAGCACGGTCAATGTTGAGTTATAAAACAACTACACTAAATAACTAAATAAGAGTCTACCGATTTAAAACACAATTTTACAGACAAACTACTTACTATCAGACATATTGACTTGAAAGTTGAAAGTCATCTTTTATTGCACAATAAAAGATCACATACCATGGTTTGAAATATATTGTTGGTCCACATTGGTGTACAGGAGCAATTGGAAATGAATAAAAAAAGATATCCCCAAAATAAAATACAAATAAAATAAAACACTCAGCATTTCTGCTGATTTCATACCAAGAGTATAAGTTCACTGTTTACGTCTTGTATCTCGGAATCATCCCAAATATATAGTGCACTTGGATGTAACTATGAACTTACAGTGCTTTCCTGTCCTGAACACTGAACGTTATTAGTTTTGTCAAATTCATTCAACTTGATTTAACAGGTGCTAAGGTAACGGAACTTCCCAACAGGCTCAATACAAACAAGCTACATAGTGTGATGCTCTAACATGTCTTGAAAAGTATGGACCCAATTTTTATTGGTCTGGCTTTGCAGCTCTGGTATAAGAAACACGCCATCGTAGCCTTCCTCGCATGACTTTTTTAAGTGTGAGAACTGCTTTGGATGCTGTGATTGGAACGTATTATAGCAGGTCCAGGCATGCAAACACAGACATAGTGGCAAAGCAAAATCAGTTTGGTCTCCTACTGCGTGCATATTGAAAGCACTGAATGTTGGGTCTTATCCCGGCCATTATAACACTGGTATATGGTACCAAAATGTCCAATTCTCTTGTTTCTGTTACAGAAATTTGCTGTTTAAAGCTGCAACAATGAATACCTTTTAAAAAAATCCATAAATGGTGGGACAGTAAAGTACTTGGTACTCATACTAAGTGTTTTTGGAGCAATTATCCAGAGACATACACAAGTGCCAAACTGTGCCCAGATATTTATACACACAGATACAGTCCATGTTTCTGTTTTCGAAACATTTCAGATTGCATGAAATGTAACAATGTATCAGTGTAGACATTCCATAGTAGGAAAACATCCAAAACCTGGAGACAGCAAATTTATGTACATGTTGCAATACACAGGGAGACGACATTAAGACGGGAAAACACAATAAATACAGGGAATATTAAAACATTTATAAATGACCAAATATTTGTATCTGGGGAAAAGAAGGTTATTTGGAGTGTTTTAATACAGAAATTTAATAAATATTATTTTAATATCAAATGAGCCTAAATACTGCACCATTTTTGTTTGTTTTGAAAACCAGGTCAATTCAATAAGGTGGAGTGTTTTTTGATTTCCCAACAAGATTGTTGCATTTTCAAACTATACATTACCAACAGACAGAACATCTTATAAAATTAATACACTTACAACCAGAAAAGTAGCATTCTCAGCAACAGTCTGACCTCTCTAGCTGTACATGTGCTGGCTGTGCATCTGCCGAATGGTTTTAATAGAGTTATGAGCTTATTTAAACATCATAAGCGAGGGATATGTTATCGTTTACAAATCTAAGGTCTGCAGGATTTTGTTTACTAGATGTTGTTGAAAATGCAATGTGGAGACTATCCAGAAAGATCCATTTTTAACCTTTAGAAATGCAACAGACTTTGTGCTTTCCAATGCTGTTTTGAATAAGTCGGCATGATTCACAAAAACCACAGAAGAGAAACCGACCTTGCAATTTCACATGTACCACCCTACATCTATTTGAAGTTTTAAAAGAACTGCACCAGATGTCACTTCCCAGAGGCCAATGGCCTTCACAACCAGAGCGTTCGCATTGAAACTAGCATGACCGAGACTGCTTCCCAAAACGCTGACACTTTACACAAGATACATATTTTCCAACATAAAGATGTAACAAACATCCATATATAAATGCTAAATAAGGCTTTGCAGATGTAACACAATAAAAAAGATGTGAGAAATGAAAAAAATTGTAGTATTTGGTGAATTTGGCAAAGAGTAAAAAGAGCAAAATAAATTACATGGCGTCACGTGGAGTGACAAGGCAACGACAGCATGTTGTTTCAAGGGTGACCATGATTTTCAGACGAGAAATATACAGTACAGGTTTACACAGATCAAAATGTACAGGAAGTGACGTGTGCAAGCGTGCGCATGCGTCCACACAAACACGAAAAACAAACTGACGGAACACAATTACAGGTAAACATTCACCGAAAGGACTGTGCAAAAATGTTTTCACATCAGGAAACTGAAAAAAAAAGTGATGTGTATGAGAAGTTGGAAAATTAATACTCCCACATAATAGAGACCCTGTAGAGTTTGGGGGAGAAAAAGGTTTACCTCTGGTTATCAACTAGTGTAAAAGATTTCAAATAAAAGAAGCAATAGTGCTAAACTTTTTTTTACAGTTTCCCCCAAAATGCGGCATACTGGCGAGGAAAAAAAAACATTGTGTGCTTGTAAACAAAAGTAACAGCAATATACAGCAAGATAGATTTACATGTTTGCAAAAGTTCTGGTTGGTTTTACTCTAAGGTATTTTCAAATGCACAGAGACCAATGATACTCATAACGGAGATCTTTCTGTCGACCCCATCAACCCACGCGGGTCTTTACAGATTAAAGAAGAACTCCATATATTTTGGGGGGGGTAAAGTTATTTTCATTTACTTGCTTTTCCGTCTGCCTTTACACCCTCATGTACAGCACTGCCCTTGTGCGTTCAGCACCCTAAACTCAACAACGGTTAGACAAATCCCAACGTGGGCATATTATCAAAGTGACACTGTGGAACAAAAAAAAGAAAAAACGAAACAAAATAAATCAATCTCAGGATTGTTCTTTGCTATAAATTTCAAGCCTTGCTTTTGGAGTTTCCATTGCACTCACACCATCTATAGCTTTGTTAAGATTCTGGATAAAATCTTACGCTTTGATTCACTATAATGATTATGTAGCAGCAAGCAACTAAAAACAAAATACTGTGGTCCGCCGGAAACATATCAGATGTAGATTGATCTATGAGATGTGCCTATGCTTTACATTATTTTGAGAAACGAATCTTGCGTGCGTGCCTCGTCTGTGATATTTCAAACACCGATTCTACATGACAGTGGGCTCTTTTTTTATAATAATAGCATTTAAAGGCTTTCTGAAGATCTGGAAAATATATTAGCGATAACACCTGACTGGAAAGGAAAAACGGGGGCATCTCCAGGTGCTTTCTCCATAAACAGAGACATTTTCGAGTATCCATTACCATGATGCAAAAGGAACACTGAAACACCAAGATGATGTCGTCCCTTTGTAAGATCAAGACCTTTGAGGGCTTTCATGCTTGAAATGTCTATTTTTTTTGCATACACCCAAAGGTATAGTGGATGTCAGTGATATTACAAGTATGACTGGGCAGATCTATAAACAACATGTTGATAATCAAATTTCTATACACAAACCTTTACTGACACGACACAAAAGTACTGTGAGGTGGATTCTAGTCTTCACCGTCACGTGAACCGCAGGCCTCCCCAGCGATCTCTCCCTTTTCCGCCATCTCTTTTTTAGTACTTTTCTCCTCAGAAGGATCATTTTTAGGGTCAGAAGGATCATTGACCTGAGCTAAATCTACATCAGGCCTATCGTCTTCCATCTCGCACTCTTGATTCTTTCGTTCTGTTGTCTGCTCGACTTTAAGCCCCTTGACTTCCAAGCCATCGACCTGAACGACAACATTCCCACTTACTTCAACCACTCTCTTCCTCTTTCTCTTGGGGCTGCCCGTGCTGTCTGCGGCGGGCATAGCGGGCAGCGCCATTATACTGCCGGGTGGCAAGAACATGTGCGGATAGAGCAAGCTATGGGACATTCCCGGGATAAGGAAGGGGTTAAAGGTCAAATGGCTGCCGCTGCTTGTGATACTACTAGAACTGCTGGTGGCTGCACCTGTAGAGACCGTACCGGGCGTTATTTTCCTCTCTTCCCCGCCTTGCTTGGTCTCCTCCTTATTCCTTTTCTCCGTGCTCATCGGAGAGCCTGCTTTGTCCGTCTGCGCCGTGGTGTCCGAACTATCCGCTGAGCTGGAGGTTGAGGTAACTGTGGTGGAGTTCGTAGAAGTCCCGCTTGCAGAGGCAGATGATGCGGTAGCTGTGGAAACCGTTGAGGTTGCCGTGGACAGCGGCTGTGTCATCATCCCACCCACGTGTGCGCTATACATGGGCGGTTGCACGGCAGTCATGCCATGGAGCATCATGGGTAGCATGCCGAGACCATTCTTGCCATCGTCTCCTGACGCTACAGTGGTAGCAAAACCGTGAGGAAAGCCCATGATCCCCGTTAATGGGATGCCCGGGACATTGCGTAGATTGGTTAAGCTAACCAGGTCCATGCTTCCAATGAGACCACCGTTCATGAAGAGCGGAGCCATTCCAGCAGGGAGCTCTGGAGCTTTGGGCATCTCGCAGCGAGGACGCCTGCCTCTTCTTCGTGGACCTGGTTCCCGGCATACGGGCCCAGAGAGGATGCGAGTGAATTTTCCTTCAGGGAGAAAGCCCTGGAAAAGTGAAATTTAAAATATGTATCAGGTTAAAAGGCAAATTCTTTTAATTGAATCAATAAACATAGAAACAACTGTCTTATACATTAAAGTGTTTTCAATCTTTAGACTGCTAGTGCATGTTTCTCATTATCTTAATGTGTACTTGTGCTGTAAAACCTTTTTATTAAGTCTGAAAAATCATATGCAACACATCTACATCAGACGTGTTTGAGCAAGATGACTAAAACTGAGAGGAATGCACTCTAATGCACCAGATATGATGGTACTAGCCATTGAGCAGATGTTTTTCATCCAATAAATTATAAGGACAGTCTCCCCAGACGAACATTCAAGTTCGTTGTTCAAGGACAGCAAGGTGCAACTTTAACATTTGAGATCCATTAAAGCTGACTTTCCAATGTCTCTCGTGTAATAACCTCTAATGCACTGACAGAGTGAGAATATATTACTCACAGAGTGCTTTACCACATCCGCCCAATCAGGTGCCACACAATACTCAGAGTTTGCATCCAGCCATCTAGAAAGCTCCTTTATGGCTGGAGCCATAGCACCCCCAAGCTGTAACCAAAGAAATTGCAGAATTTAAAATTGCAATAAATCAAGCAACCGAATATTGTAAAAGTGTACATGATGAGGTGTTTGTTACCCTGCGGCCTGTGCTTCTGTGCACCACAGGGACCCTCTCCTCTCCGGTTAGGGAGTTGATATCTAGTTTGGTTGGGTCTTTGCAGCGATGCCTTCTCTGCTTTGGACGATCCAAGAAGCTATGCAGCATGCTTGCGCTCTGTGACTGCGAAAGACAAAGGAAAGAGGTTTGCTTCAGATTGGAAAGCCAAATGTGTTTGTATTTGAATCAAAGATGCCCAATAACAATTCAGAAATTGGACATGTTACATTTTCATTTGAAAGTTTCACCAAAAGGATGCAACTGACCGATGGGAAAGTGGGAAGCTCCATGTTGTAGCTGGGATTCTGTCTGAGCCATTCCATGAGGCCTTTGTTGGCGGCTTCCCTTTCCACGGTGACGTTCAGGGCCTCTGCTGGAGGAGCAGTTGAGGGGGGTGCTGATGGTGGGGCAGGAATTGTAGCAGGAGAGGCTGAGGGACATTCTGACTGGGAGGATGTAGACGACACAACAGGATGGCTGATATTCTCTGTTCCGCTCTGTGAAGTAAATAAAGAAACACGCCAGATGTAGTGCATGTATGATACGGTGCATTTCAGAGATCTGTTGATTCCACAAACCTGTTGTTCTGCTAAGTTCACGACTCGGCTCTTCAAGAAGTTCAAGTCAGTGGGCTCCACGTTTCTTCTCCGTCCTCTCCTCCTCCTAAACATGGCGTCATCGCGGCGAAGGCTGCCGTTGACGATCTGCCCTGTAACCGGGTGAATCAGGCCAGCCTGCAAAATGCCCGCCATATCCAATCCCAGCGAGCCTTGTATGGAGCCTATCCCAGATATTTTATGAGGTGCTGATTGGACAGTGTGGCTCATGTGACCGATCGGCCCACTTTCTCCACCAACCGTTAGCTCTGGCTGCTTGGAGAGGTCAATGGCTGCATCCTGCCAGCCGTTAAGGAGAAGAGCGTTAGCACGTTGAGATCCAATCTGCATCTTTTCTGCAAGATTGCTCGGTTTGGCGAGAACCTCTGCCTCGAATTCGAATCCGTGTCTGGGACGTTTCAGTTCGGAGAGGAAAGCAGGAGCCACCAATCGCTCCTGTTGGGAGAACAGATGAAAATGAAAGCAATAGGCCATGACAGGTTACAAGTTAGAGTCATTTTACTACAGTTTACCACTTGCACTATAATATTTTACTATGTTGACAGTGTACTAAATACCTGCCAACAACCAGCCAGGTGTGCAAGGGCTGTTTGTTTCTAAAAAGTCTTCAATATTTTATTGACTTTCTGGAGACTATATATTTAAAAACATTCTCTAAAAATAATTTTGAAAAACTATATAAATTCATCATACCATCATCAGAAGATGTGACAGTAGACCTACCTTGGGTAAATGTTGAACAGTGTGAGGAAGATTAAAGTTTAGGCTCTGAGACATTCTGGTGGGCAGGAATCCTCCCCTCTGATGGGTACTGCTGGGGATGCAAGTGTTAGCAAGTGAGCTGGGAGACTCATACTGCTGACTGGAGGAAGGCCACTTTCCCTTTAATATAGTGTGGCAGACACTGTCAATACGGTTGATGATAACTCTGTCCTGTGGAGAACAAAATAAAAAACGATATTAAGAATAGGCCTAAATGCAGTGATGAAGAGACTTGCATTTACAGGGACAGTTCACCCAAAAATAAAAATTCTTTCATCATTTATTCTTGCATCATCGGTGTCATTTCTTTGTTCTGATGAACACAGAGAAATATTTGAAGGAATGCTTGTAACCAAACAATTCTTGGCCACCATTGACTACCATAGTAGAAAAAAGGCAGTGTTTGCTTTCCTACATTCTTCAAAATATCTTTTGTGTTCAACAGAACAAATCAATTTATAAAGCAATTTTTCCTACTATGGAAGGTATTTTTTAGGAGGGGGGGTGAAGTATCCCTTTAAATGTAAGACCACTGCTGACCAGGTAACCTCAGGTGTTTAACAATAGTTCTTTACTATTAAAAATTATGTCGATATGGATTTTTTATAAACCCCTAAATTCAGCAAGCACCATCAAATATTTGTTTCCATTTAACTAAACATAAGGTCAAATGTATTTCCATACCTTCGGCCACTCAGAAAAGGAGAAGAGGGCTTTCTCCTGTAGAAGCTGAGCAATGGTTGGTTCCCTTATTTCATGGACGCTGTTGACCATCTCACACATGGGTAATGAAAAACGTGGGGCTTCGACATCTAATAATGCTTAAAAGAACAAAAATCATTAATTTGGGGAGTATATTGGAATGACTTTTCCAATGATTTTTTTACGTTATATTTAAAATGACAAAAGTGTGACCAAACTAATATTTCTTTGTGACTGGCTCTTAAGCAAGCAACTTGGTTGAAGCAAAGAAAACAAAGAAACAAAGTTTATAACTGTACGATAAAATTTAGTTACTATAAGGTCTGCATGATACATCAAAAATAACCTGCACACGATTAGGTAGTAGATTTTTTGCACTGAAAGCCAGAGGGCGCTCTCGCGCAGAAACAAAATATATGCTGCAGAATAAATATGATAACATACATGCCTACTTCCAATTCGCCAACTTATACTATGCACTAAAAGTATGTTTAAGTACTGTTTTTGTAATGGAAAAGTGTATACATTTTAGTGTATAGCAAAACAATATGCACGCACTGGGACATTCTAACAGGAAGCGGAGTGGTCGTTGAATTTGGGACATGCTAGTTTTACTTTTGAATACTATTTAGAATGTATAGTATGCGGATTGGGACGCAGTAATGTAGTTCCAGGAAATGCCTATGGGCAACTTTCTATCACTGTTCTTCCAACCTCCTTAAGATATTTTCAGTAAAGTGTAGTTATATTTACTTTAAATTTGGCTGGATAAAGTCTGAAAGTACCTGGTGTCTTTGTATCTTCATCCTTCAGTTTATCCTTCACCTCCAGAACTTCAGTCTGAGCAAGCTGTGTAGTGCTGTCCGGCTCAGGTTTTACATCTGACACCACTGGATCCATGAGGAACTCTTGTTTGATGTTGGGATCCGACTCAAGGCCAGGAGATACCGAGGTGTCAGGTAAGATAGCTGGAGATGACGGGAGTGAAGAGGCCAATGGGTAATCCGTTGAGAGAGTACTGTTTGTAAGATTGCATTCCTCTGTTGGCGATTCTTTACAGGGTTCTTCAAGCAAATGTCCCTCCATTGAGTCTTGCTGATACCCTTCACAAGGTTCCTGCAGGGTCTCGTCACAGGTCAGATCGTACGACTCCTGCAAAGGTACTTTTCCCGGCTCTGTTATCGCCTTTACATACGACTCTTCCAAGGGCGCTTCACAAGAATCCTCAAAGGAAACCTTGCAGTCCATTTTTTGTGATGACTCTATTGAAGGCATCTTGTCGATTTCATCGGCGTCCTTCATCCTCGGAACGGCTGTCGCCAGACTGTCACTATCCAGGGAAAGTTCTTCTTTCTCAAAATGGAACCCTACGCTTTCCGCTCCATCTCCAGGACTGGGAATGCTCTGTGTCATGTTGGAATCACTAAGCTTCTCCTCTTGCTCCTCACTTAAGGGGTCGGCCTGGTCGAGACTAACCTCTGGGAGTCCGAGAGGTGTCGGCGGTACGTATTCTGGAAGACTTGCAGACAGATCCGTCTGATCCACAGAAGTCTCTCCTACATTAAGCTCTTTAAACAACATGAAGCTTGGTGCTAGTGGCTCTACAGGGTTACTCTGGGAGTCTGAACTAGGCATGCTCAAACAGTCAGTGAGAACTTCATCACCTTCCCGACCGTCTTCTGGCTGAGCGGCATCCAGAAATCCTGTTTCTAATGCTGGTGCTCCCAGAATGGGATCGGTCTCGTTGAACATGTCGGAGGTTTCGGCGTGGTCCGAGCTTTCCCATGGAGTCTGAAGTTCATCCAGTTCCACAGAAGGAGGCATTAAGCCGGTCTCCTCTGAGGACCCTTGCTCACCGACCAAAACGTCGCTACGAAGCTTCCCAGCTATGGTGTCCGCTATATCTCCTTGAGCGCCATTTAGTTCTCCTTGAACACCGTATGAGTTTAGCATATTCTGCCCACCAGTTGCAGAATTGAAGGGGAATCCATTAAAGGCCTCTTTACCGGACTTACTATGTAGCTGATCTGATGTCAAGCTGTCATGTTGTAAAGACCCCAACTCTAGCGAGTCATCCAACGGAGGACAGTCCAAAAATACTTCCCTTGTTCCCGGACCCATGTTGATGCTTCCAGTCTCTGACGCCACCACTTCTGTGGGCTGGTGATGGGCGGGAGTATGAATGAGTTGATGGGTTTGTGTGTGGTGTGAGGTTGCGGCGTGGTACTCCGGAGGTTGTGGGGACTGACAATGGCCATGGTTGACATCGTATAAGCAGCAATGGAGATGAGACAAACCCGGCGCAGGATATCTGTGGTTTTCTTTGTGAACGTAGTTTCGGTGGGCCTCCAGAAAGGATAGCTGAGGGTCATTTAAGATGTAAAAGTCTGTTCGGCTCAAGCCGTGCTTAGCAACACCAATGAGAAGATCACGATCGTGTTTCCCACACTCCCACCAAACGGGCAAATAAAGGCTAGGACGACAAAGCTGCAGTCGTGCCCCCAAAAGCGGGTGGCGTAATACTTGCTCACGGACCTTCCTCAAAAGTTCGATACGGTATAATGTTCGTGCAGCTCGCTCCTCTGTAATGGGTTCCACAAAGAGCGTAGGGTCAACAGAACCTGTGTAAAAGAAGATATTATTCATGTTAATAATTTGAGTTTCTTTTACCTTCCCACCCAACAACCAATTCTAACATCAATCTTACATTCATCTTTTCTGGGTGGAAGTCTACAAGCAGTGCGACACATCGAGACAAAGCTGTAGAAATATCTCTCCAAACTTTCATCCGTTTTCCTCTCCAAACGAGCAAGGGCACGGAACTGGTTCCAGTCAAAAGTCTTCTTTTCAGGGTCAAAAACTACCCCAAACGATGACACGGTGCGATAGAAGTCCGCCTGCTCACGACGTGTCCACCTGTGTGCAACGGAGAAACCTTTAACTAACCGTAGAAACACAATTTACTGATTTTTAACTTGATCTGTATAGGCTGAGATGTTTAAAGGATAAGTCTTGGAAAAAAAAATTTTGTTGCAACCCTGTGTGACTTTCTTTTGTTAAGCGCATAAAAAAATGTTAAGCAGAATGTTGAGGACTGACCAGGTCCTAACTCAGATAAAACTACTTTACACAATAACACAGCTGTCAAATAGCTCACCTCCGTTGCCATTCCAGAAAAAGTGGATCTGGCTCAGTTGTGCAGTGCCTAAAATCTCCAATATGCCAGGCCACAGGTGCAATTCCCTCGTGCAGGAGGAAATCAGGACGAAGTGGCTCACGCCGTGTGTATCGTTGATAGGCAGTAATGAGCCGTCGTAATCTCGCTGTAAGAGACGAGCCTGCCGGCCACTGTATCCGTCCCTGCTCAATCATTTCTGCAATGAGGTCTCCTTGAAGTGATGCTACAATGCCCAACCAAAAGAAATAACCCTTTACTCAATCTGTAGCAAGTTAATACGTGTAAAAAAGGCCCTGGTCAGGGATTTTCCTGCATAGAGAAATGTCTCCTGTCTGTCAAATGTCGAGCTGCCTCAGACTCTCGTCAAAATTATGTCTTGAGTCTTCACGACTTTCATTTATAACTGAAGTTGCGACATTATGCCACAGTGGAGGCGCTGTTTAGTTATCAGCAAACTGAGGCGCTAAAAAGAGTTGTAGAACAAGAGCGAAACACCAAGAATTGAGTGAGAGCATGTGTTTCACGGCTGTTTGTTTTGCATCAAAGTACGTTTAATTTCTTGAAATTTTGTTAAATTAACATGACGTATATCATTGTAATGTCTTTACCTGTGCAGTTGGATTGTTGAATCAGCGTATACTGTACACAGCGAGTTTGCCAGAATGAACGCACACGAATTACTAATTTGAACGGATTCATTTAAACTATTGAACTTTTCAATCAGTAGCGAATATAAGAGATCACTTAAAGTGATCATTTAAAGTGAACCGCAGAGAATGCAAGATGTGAATGAGCTTTGCTCATTTAGAAAGATCGGTTAATTCAGTTGGCTATTATGGGCTGAAAAGATATTTAAAAATGATTTTAAAAAAATGAGCCAAGAAAAACCCTGCTGTTTTTTTTTTTTAGAAAACTTAGCAAAACCTGAACATAAAAAAAAATATATTTTTGTCATACCCATCACCGTGCTGTCATTTTTCCCGATCTCCTCTAACATGGGCTCCTCCTTTATGAAAGAAGAATACAATACCTTTATGAACAGTTCATTAAAACACTTAGCAACACTGACTTAGTGACATTAGTACCTTGATGTCTCCCTTCTCTTCTAACTCCTCAGACTTAGAATCTGTCTCCTCCTTCAGTTCATCATTCTTGCTGATACTGTAAAATAAGAACATTTGTTATATATAACATGTGCATATATAAAGAGAGAGAGAGAGAGAGATTTAATATAGTATACTCCAAAGATGTTTACCTATCAGGAGTATCTGCAACTACTTCTGCTCCACCTTGTTCTACTGTCAATGCCGTGACGTCAGGCATGCCCACCCGCTCCAGGAAACACAGCGCAGGGTCCGCACGCATGGCATTATACCGCTCGTACCCTACAGAGGACAAAGAGAGAACTCAGTACAGTACATACAATCAAAAATGAGAAGACAGATGCAAGAACTGTAATATTTAACACCAATAAGACGCTTCAGAGGTAAATCATCTATATATATAATATAGCTATATTTTTATTGCTATATTTCACATGTATGACAATACATCAAGCAAATTTGCTAATCTGAGTTTGACAAAGTTGCCCAGCTTTTTCAAGTGTTTGTGTCTTATCTCACCATGTTTGTGTACCCCAACGAGCAGTGATTTATCAGCCTCAGCGTCCCACCATATGGTAGGGATCTCAATGTAGTCGATATCAGGCAGAGTGACCTCCAGTTTACTGCAGAAACAAACATATCCGCGGTGATGTTAAACAGCAAGCCACGTGTTTGCTGCAGTAGCCCATTGTCAATGTGAGGGTAAGATGCATTATGGGAACTGTAGTACCTAGATGGGATTCCTTCCAGAGCTTGAGCCGCAGCTTCCCCCAGAACTTCCACCTTCAGATAGTATAGCATTCGCACCCTCAGCAAAACTCTGTAAGACCAAATTTTAACATGTTTATATGTTAGTGGTCAAACATAATATTTTTGATACTATTTCTAATTTACGGAGATAGGATAGGATTTAATATCATGGGGGCTTTATCAGCTAAATGCTTACTAATTAATTAGTAAGTAAATAACATTTAATGATGAAGAAATGAAATAAAAAGTTCCCAGGTACCACACAAACGACCACAGCTTAAATGCACTGTAAACAGCTTTGGATGAAAACGTCCCTCAAACGCATAAATGTACAGATTGTGGGTGTGTTTTGCTGATTTGCATACTTCTTTAGTGATTAAGATACTTAAAACATTACAGATAGCATATGCTACTGAACACTGCTGTTATCGAGTGCATTAAATTTTCGCAGTGAACTTCACATGTGCTGATATTTTTGTATTATGAAGTCTCACTTGTTGCAATGTTGCTTGAGGTGCTTCTTGTAGCTGTCGTCCTGAAGAACCACCTCAGGGTTACAGTGGACCAGCCAGTCTGCATTCTTCAGCTCAGGTGGACTCAATTGGTTTTTTAGCTTCTTGCCTTTACGGCCCCGTGGGACAGGAGCTGACAGGCCTGGACAGGTAAAGACATGGATGGTAATGCTTTACATCGTCCTTTTATGCGTTAGTCAGTTTCAAGTACAGCAGTCATCAGATTAGATTGCAATTGATTTTTGAATATTCTCAAATGTTCTGATTCATGTGATAATTTGGACTCTCAATTGATCAAGATGCGTTAATTAACTATTTAATTAAATTTGTTTGAGATATGTTGTAAATGCTTCGAAGTCAAATAATAGAAGATGCAAATATAATACATAAAATAATTAGGGCTGTCAAAAGATTAATCACGATTAACCCAATCAGAATAAAAGTTTGTTTACATAATATATGTCTATATACTGTGCATATTAATTATGTTTTTATAAATACAAACACATGTATACATATTTAGCAAATATTTTCATGTATTTATTTATATTTACCAACAATTAAAGTTATATATAGATTTTTCTGAAATATATGCATGGATGTGTATGTGTTAATAAATACAAAACTATTATGCACAGCACACAGATATATATTATGTAAACACAAACTCTTATTCTGGATGCAATTATTCACGATTAATCTTTTGACAGCCCTAAAAATAATCATGAGAACAAGAAGCGTATTAATCAATTACTTATTAATGAATCAAACAAATGTAACATTCAATACAAATAATACTCAATTTTAAATCATAATCAAGTTGGCCATCGTCGGTCAGTATTAACATCAATATTTATTCAATTTATTCAGAATTTTATATTTATTCCATATATTAATAATTTTAAATTGAGTATGCAAGTTCCCAAATAAAAATAGTGGCAGTTACCCGAGTGGTTTTGGAGTGCTTGGTTGTGTCCGTCTTTAGTGGGCGTGATCAGGTCCCAGATGAAGCTCTTGATTTTATCGTCTCCTTTATAATGTCGAACACAGTAGACCAGCAGAGCCCTGCACAGGATCTCCATGTCTCTCTCCGTTAGATGCCATTTAAATCGGCCATGATTGAGAATTTCATTCCATCTACCCCACCTGTACATCACATATGTTGCATGAATAAAGACCACAGAGTAAAATATCTTCAATGGTCTTTCTAATTCAACTGGTTTCTTAGGATGCTTATCTTTAGCATGCAACACTGTTGTGTCTACCGGGACTTTTAACTAGCTTAAACAGCATAACATCCTTCGTCAACGGGGTTTCTTAACCTTATAACTTAAATAAAGCCTAATTTCGTAGTTTCTATAACTGAGACTATTTGCAGTGGTCAGTCGTGGTTAAGACTACACAATGTAGTGATACATTGGATGTCAAAAAGAATGCCGACCCCTGGTGTAGGGTAGGTCCAACACAACAAAAGGGCTGACCCAAAAATGAGCAGGTTCTTCTCCACTCTGAAGCACTCTGCTCGGAGGTATCGTCTGCTGCGGTCACTTAGTCGTCTCGAACGACAGGGGCGTTCTTCAGAGTCGCTGTCGAGTTCAGAGAATTCCATCAGCTCGTCATCCTCGAACGAATTATAGTGACGTGTCTGCTTCCGTACGCGAGGCGTGTCGATCACCAAACTCTCCTGAAAGATTTAGAGACCAACAGCTGATGTCTCATCACATCCGCACACATAAACAAAATTGTGAACACACACACGCATTCACCAACCCACCATCTCATGAAAACTCACACACTCACAAAAACACACCATCACATTCATTAATATAAACATACACACATTCATGTATAAAGGCATCATGAACAAAACACACAAAAGTTAATATGTAGCAAGATGCTGAAAAAACATCATTATATACACAATCGTCAAATCTATAGTAATTGTTTCACAACATCTTTCTTAAGTATAAAAATATGACAATGAAGAATTAAGCCGAGAGAAACGTAAGCAAAGTACTTAGAAAATCAAAGATTTTGTGCTTAAATTGCATTAACACACAAACGTGCCGTGGCTAAAGTGTTTTTGTTATTAATTCATTCCATCTGTTTTGACTGTAGATTGATATTCAAATCAAGTCTCCCCTCTCTCTCGCTCTCTCTCTATTTTGTGGAGTCATCTGTGATTGTCTGGTGCTACAGCACAACAGTGAGTCACTGTGGACTCACATGCAAAGAGACGTGTAAAACCTTCTGTGTCTCTGTGTGTGTGTTTTTACCTTTTCAGCTTTGGAGTCGATTTCCAGCTCAGCGATTTTAGCCCATTTCTGCCAGAAGTTTGGATCGTCCAGAGAGATGTCCGTACGGTTCCCTGAAGAAACAAAGCTGGCCTGGAATTGAGAAATAAAATGAAATTTTGAGCACTTTATCAAGCGAGTCAGGATGGTGTTTGACTGTGACACCGTATCTAATGCCTTTATTTTTGAATAAAAGCATGTGCCAAATGCAAACAGTAAAACTTCTTTGGTAACATCAATGGAGGAATGAGGTCAGACAGAAATAAAGCAAATATAGACGTTTGCCACTGTATATTGTCTCCTGTGATTTTTTAGAAGAGTTGTGCTTAGGCTTGCCAGGATACCAACGTCTGCAAAAACTCTGAGATTCTCTCAATTGTTGCATCTTCCTGGGGTTATTTTGGACGTTTGTTTCGAACATCTTTCAACAACAAAGTCACAGAGCCATATTAGGTTACAGTGACACAAGCCCTGAAGGGGTGGTTAGAAAAACAGTTGTTTAGCTGTTTTTCAGAAGATCAGACTGATATGTACACCGTATTTATACCTTGGCAAACGTGGATCCCTTCCCCTCAGACTCGATTTTTATGGTCCGTGTGCGTCTTTGCAGGATTTGATCGATGTCCTCCTCACAAAATTTCGAGCCCTCGTCTTCTTCATCCATGAGCGCTCCGTATGCTCCCTTCCTGAGGAGATCTTCCACCTCCATCTTTGAAAGTTGTTGAACCTCAACGAGGCAAAAACGTTTTGTTTGTTCATTTAATTAGCAACCCAAACCTCATGATGGCATCAAGGTGTTGAAACTTAAAACCCGTGTCTACTCAATCAAAACGTTTTGGGAGCTTGATTTTGTTATGCACTCACCCCGTTGAGACTTCCCTTGCGGTTTATGTCCTGTAGAACAGCCTTGTCCAATCCCAGTTTGAGACTGGCTTTGTCGAACATTTCCCTCTCATATGAGTTCCGCGTGATAAGGCGATACACCTTCACTGCTTTGCTTTGACCGATCCGGTGGCAACGAGCTTGAGCCTGTTAATAACAAACACGTTATTTGTGTTAAAAATGCTAACAAACAACCTTCTTAACTAAGAAAATTAGTTATACTGTATGTAGAACTCAATAAAATCTGTATTTTTTTTCAGTTTCATTAATTTGTATGTTCTAGCTCGAAGCAGCATTTTAGCTGAAGGTGATGCGGGACCTGCAAGTCGTTCTGCGGGTTCCAGTCCGAGTCGAATATGATGCAGGTGTCAGCGGCGGTGAGGTTGATGCCCAGCCCTCCCGCTCGTGTGCAGAGGAGGAACACGAAACGGTCCGAGTCCACCTTACTGAAGCGATCGATGGCGGCCTGCCGTAGATTCCCTCGAACCCTTCCATCGATTCGCTCGTACGTGTACCTGCACACGTTACACAGATCACAGATAAGAATGTTTTGCGAAACATTATTTGGATTTAAAGTTTATTTTTATGTTTTAAGTCAGAGGATAATAAAGATGTGTGTGACCTCCTCTGGATGAGGTAGTCTTCCAGTATATCCAGACATCTGACCATCTGTGAAAACACCAGCACTTTATGTCCTCCAGCTAGAAGTTTGGGCAGCAGCTTGTCTATGAGCACTAGTTTACCAGCAGCCTGGATCATAGCCTGAAGCTGGAAATCCAAGGCGTCGGGACTGTACGTCTTCCTGAAACTCTCGAGTATCTTCTCCTCGGCACCTGAGGATGATGAGAGTAACTTTAAATCAAACCTCAATGTCCATTAAAACCTCAGATGATGTACAAGGTCTCAAAAAGTGTGCGCGCACCTGTGATAAGGTACGGGTGATTACAGCACTTGCGAAGCTCCATCATTGTGTTAATGAGGTTGGGCATGTTGTGCTGGTTTGCTCCCTTGGCAAGAAAGGTGAAGTTTTTCTCCAGAATGGCCCTGTAGTATTTCTTCTGAATGTTCGTGAGCTCGACCTCGATGATCGTCTCCTCTTTGGGGGCGAGATTCTTCTCGACATCGTCCTTTAGTCTCCTCAACATCATGGGCTTCAGAATGGCCTGAAGTTTCTTTACCTGCAGGTAAGAATATTGTAAAGTTATTGATAGGAAACTTTTGAATAACTTGATATTTCACCATTTATAATAATAATTAAAAGCAGTTGTTCCCGTAAACAATTTATCTTGCATAGTTGGCTCTTTTGTCATCACATAACATTCAGACAATGAAAAGCTCGAACAGAGCCATGTGGACAATTTCGATACATATCTTACAAAATCTGTTGGAGTCAAACAAACAATCACCCTCAGAGCAGAGGTCACTTGCAGTACATACTTATTTATGCTTGCAAACCTGTCCTGCGATAGCTGAAGTCATTTGCTCACCTGCTCCTCAGTTTTCAGGTCTCCAAACTCCTCCAGGAAAGTGGACTCAGACGGGAACTGTAAGGGTTCGAGGAAGTTGAGGAGACTGAAAAGTTCCTCAACTGAGTTCTGCAAAGGAGTTCCTGTGAGAAGAACTTTATGTTCCTTGAGAAAGACATAAAAAAACAGAATATTCAAATATACAGCTTTAGGTATATATTTATGTCACCTGTATTTATACAAATACTTGTTGAACTCTGTCCCCAAAGTATTCGGACACTTGAGTTTGACATTATTCCTTTAAAGGGAGAGTTCACCCCAAAATAAAAATCTGCTTTTTTAAGTATTTACTCACCCTCGAGTTGTATACTAAGTCTGTATACTTTTTTTTCCCGATGAACACATAAAAAGATATTTGGAAGAATGCTTGTAACCAAACAGTTCTTGGTGGTCAAAAGTGCCCCACAACTGTTTGCTTCCTTACATTTGTCGAAACGTCTTTTGTGTTCAACAGATTTTGAAGAATTTGAGGGTGAGTAAATGAAGACAGAATTAAAATGTATGTGAAAACTTTTCCTTTAATCCAACATAATTTATACCTTTTGTCCCTAAGGTATCCAAAAACGCATTGGTGTGACTATATGTAAAAATTCATTTCGGCCCTGAAAGTACATTATATATTCACATCTCTACACTGTGGGAGTTTGAGATATATTTTACTAAGAAATACAGCACTGCGTCAAAATCGAGCTCAACTTGCACATGCTGGCCATCACTGCAGATATGTAAAGCGGGTGAGATGAGATTAGTCATTCAGTGTGCTGGGAGAGGATGTGCGGATGTAACTGCACTGAAGCAGAACTCTGTAGCTAAATGAGATGCACGCAAGACGGACACCACCGTAGTTGAGCTCGACCTCACTTCCTCTTTTCCGCATTTAGATTTGCAGTGTCAGAGCTGCACATAAATAGAGCGGTAGGTACATAATATAAAAACAGATGCAATGACACATAAATCCAATATCTCTACACAAATACACTCCTTCAAGTTTTAAAATGTAAAGCTCTGCTTGGTTAACCTATTAATAGATATCAAAACCTTTTGACCAATGAAAATCCACTGTGTTACATTTATGCATTTGGCAGACGCATTTATCCAAACCGACCTACAATACATCTATATAAGGTTGTGTTTCCAAGACGATTGCATTTACCTCTTGAGCTGCAGGAAGAGCCATTTTTAGCTAATGAGATATTTTTAAGCAGAAAAACTATGACAAAACAAAATTGTCATGACTTTTCCATTTGAAGTCTGTTCAACTGACCAGGTTCATGAGCTTGAGACCCTCCAGCAGTTTACAGTTGCGGTTTTTAAGTCGATGAGCCTCGTCGATCACCACACAGCGCCAGTTAATCTTCTTCAGCTCTGGACAGTCTGCCATGATCATTTCGAATGTAGTGATTATCCCATGAAACTTAAACTGCCCGGTTACTAGATTTCCCTGATGGACAAAAACACTCAGAGTTATAAATAGAGTACAAACAACACAAATACTCCACCAAAACCAAATCCAGTCATACTGTTGTTCAGCCAGAATGTTCCTCTATATTCACATGTTTAAAAGAATTCATTGCCTTTTTGGATGCTCTGCCTGACCCACCTGATCGTCTCGATGGTACATCTCGTACTGATGGATCATCTGGCGGCTGATCTGACTGCCGTGATAAACAATGACGTTCATCATTGTCCATGTACGAAACTCTCTCTCCCAGTTGGTGATGGTAGATAGAGGGGCGATGATGAGGAATGGTCCTCTCAAACCCATGAAGAACATCTCATATAGGAACGTGATGGACTGGATGGTCTTCCCCAGGCCCATTTCGTCAGCCAGGATACAGTTTTTCCTGCATGCAGAGAAATGCGACAATGTAGCTTATTTTAAATATAAATATAAACTGTTGCTTTGGATAAAAGTATCCGCCAAATGCATACTGCGAACTACTGCGAAAGACATCAGTTGTCCAAAAAAGTGACGTTTAAATGTAAAGTAATGTTTAAATTGAGATCAGGATTTTGGGTACAAGTTTTAAACACTGATATTAAGTCTTTTTCACCTGTTGTACCAGTTGAAGAGCAGCCAGTTCATTCCCTCTAACTGATATTCTCTAAGCTCGTTCCCATTTATGTAGTCTCGAGATCTCTCCAGTTTCTGCCATTGTTCTGGTAGAGGTCTTTCCTGTAATAACACCGAGAACAGTAAACTGATATTTCCTCTCCTAGCCTCCACGACTACATACACATAAAATCTTTAAGATGAACTATGCAATTCCATGAACTATGCAATTCCATTGTAGACACACACATGCGGTATACTACACTTCAATACTCCAGTTTGTCGAATAAGAAAGACTTAAGATTGTGAGGCATTACCACATGTTTGATTTCTGGTATTTTCTTGAGGTCTTCAAACTCTTTGATTTTCACGGGATCAACATCTTCCTGTAGCTCCCAAGTGCTCTCCTCATATGGCAGAGAGCACCATTTCACTAGGTAGTGTGTAACTTCCTGTTCACATGCAAACAAACCATACAAGAGATCTGAGAAACACATATATATCTTCCATTTAAAGATGGATATTTAAGGTTTTTAAACCGTTTAGTTATCAAAAGTAGATGACAAAATTATGAAATACTGTCTTCAAGCCTTTTTATGATGGTTCATGCTGGTTATACTAATTTGGTGTGAGAAGTGTTACTGGTTAAGTCTAGTAAAAAAAAACCTGTAGAGAAACCAGCACACCAGCATTCAAACGCAACATACTGTATGCTTGTGATCTCATTTCATCTCATCTCACCTCTCCTGTTTCTGTGTCTGTAGTGATAGCGATCTCTAAAACTCGATCAACCTCGATGTAGTCCGGATTAAAGATGTCTTCATCCGGCTGAAAGGAAAAGACAAGACAAAAAAACTCACCAATATGGCCAATACTTCCACCCACCCCGTCACCCTACCCAAACTAAAAATGCAACTGAATGTAAAAATTAGCGATTCTGAAAAAGAAAATGGCAAAATTACTTTAGAAAATTCCTGAGTTCAAGTATTTCTGACTTTATATTACCGTTTAAAAACCTCTATGTGCAGTTTAAGATACAGCAAAACTTATTTCTAATTCTTTTGACCTTTAACTTCTCAATAACATTGAAATATTAATGCATGAAAATAAAGTTTATTTTCCTGAATGTATCCCAAGTTATAATTTACTTTCGCATCCCTTCTAAATGAGCTACAAACAAACGGCACATGTTCTGGTGAACGCACCTCTGTGAAAATGTGCTTCATTTGTGCCTGCTTGTTTCTATAACGCTTGATTTTTTGGTGAATGCGTGGGTCCTTCTCCAACTCTTCCAAGGTCGCCCATTTACAGTGCAGATAGGAGCTGGCAAAGACAGAACACTTACATATTTGACAAGATGTGATAAACAACATTGAACTGGTTTCAAGTCTTAAAAGGCCAATCATGTATTTTATGCATAAAGCAAATTTGATTTACAATACAATTTTGTTTTGGTATACATTGTTACTTCTAAACTTAGGTCTTATCATTTCAAACCTATTTGACTTTCTTTCTTCCGCAGAACACAAAAGAAAATATTTTGAAGAAAGTTGTTAACCGAACAGTGGCGGTTAGCAACATTCTTCAAATTATCTTCTTTTGTGTTCTGTGGAAAATAGTAAGTCATTAAGGTTGGAAATGAATTTTCATTTTTAGGTGAACTTTCACTTTAATAATAGATAATTTAATGCATAACCATAATAAAGAGAGGAATCATATTTAAGTACATTATTTGCTGTCACAGTTGGAAAACGGAGGGGTTCGAGAGGACCAAACTAGCACTGGCAGACTTACAAATTTCTGTACTTCACATAAAATTTTTCCAAGCTTTCGGGTGCTTCATCTGGAGACATCTGAAAAAAAAAAAGAGAGAACAAACAATCTCCATGTCCAAAGGACAAACATACCACTTGTAAAAAAAGTCTAACTCCCATTGCAAGATAATAAAGAGTGAGCTGTCTACCTCTTTGTTGACTGTTCGTACTGCGAGTATCTTTTCAATGATGTTGGCTTCATCTTCAGGGGGTTCCTGGAAAAGAAAGCATGCGGGAGTCATTCCTGTGTGTGTGTGTGTGCGTGTGTGTTTGCTCAACACAGATGTAGGGCAGGTGTGATGTGTGGCATAATGGCAGATGTTGCCACGGTTACCTCAGCCTGCCAGGCAAGGGTAGAAGACAGGGCAGGAATTCGGCCCGTGCCCAAAACAGCGATGGTCTCCCCATCATCATCCACGACCTTGAAATCAAGATCTTCATTATACTTCCGACGCTTCACCTGACGCCCTGAACGCCTCTTCTGCAGTAAGCGAGAGCGAACACAAGCAAACAAAGAATCTTAACATCAGAATGAATATAGCTTGAGGTTGGTAATAGTTATTCCATCAGGTAGAGAAAACACATTTCAGACAATCTTGTGGATTTAACAGAACTTCACAGTCACTCACAGTGTCCATAGGGTCAATGCTTTCCTCGCCTCCAGTGGCCAGCGTGCTGAGGGAGGCTGTGTCGTCGCTCTCCACCACCTCCAGCAGAGCATCACTTTTCCTCTTGCCCTTCTTCTTCTTCTCTGGTGGCATGACACCCTGCTCTCTGCAAAACAAAGAACGACACGCTCTCGAAATCCATCTTAACCACACATTTTCACGGAGCTCGACAAATCTCAGATCAAACCACCCATGGGCTTGTTTGACAGACACATACCAGGACGTAATGTGCTGTGCGGTTGTAAGTGGACAAATTGAACAAGCAGCTGAATTTTGCTGGAGCATTACTTGAATGCAATTGTGTCATTTTAGTCCTTGACTTTGAAGTGTTAAATAGTGGATAAGAAACACAAAGAGTATAATAGCGGAAAAAATGATGAGTATGTCTCCCAACATTGCTAGATATGAAAACATGTACCTGTCAGGCTTCTAAGCTAGCTTTAAGTATTCGTTCACCCAAATTGTAAATACTGACATCATTTACTCACCCTTTCATTTCAAACTTGAATGACTTTCTATCTTCTGCAGAGCACAAAAGAAGATATTTTGAAGAAAGTTGGTAACCGAACATTCACCTCTATTGTGTGAACACAAAAACATTGCAAGTGAATGGGTGCCGGTTAACAACATTCTTCAAAATATCTTCCTCTTTCTTTTGCGGAAGAAATAAAGTCATGCAGGTTTGAAATGACAAGAGGTTGAGTAAATGACAGAATTTTCATTTTGGGGTGAACTATCACTTTAAGCCTGCCCTGGTCGAACAGTGTCATCAGGTTAACCAGCTAGACCACCAAACAAGCACAAACCAGCTTGAATTCACATAGGCCTAAGATGTTTTCTCAGAAGGCTAATGGAGTTAATGATGCCTGCAGGTCATTCTAAGAGCCATAACGGCACTGCAGTGTGGTTGCTAGTTTGGTTACTAAGTGGTTGCTTAGAAGCTCGGGCCCTCTTCAATGTAAATCCAGTTCTTTGTAAATCCAGTCTGTCGCATTCAAGTCCAACTGTATGCCATAGCAAGCACAACTAAATATTTTACATTTATTAAATGTAAAATATTAAATGTACATTTATGTTTTACTTCTGAAAAAAATATTACAGCCAAAGAAAAATCTCACAGATTTTACACACTGACCAAAGGTTGTGGTTCAAAAATGGTAAAAAGAACAAAAGTTATTAAAAAGCTTTACAGGACTCAAACAAATCCTATTACTGATTTTATTTTTTCTAAAATGTTAAACCTTTTAAAAATCTTAATTAGTCTTCCACAAAGAAAGTCATTCGGAATGAAATGTAGGTGTGAAATTGTGGAGTTTTTTCTCGAGTCAACTACATATGTATTTCATAAGTTTGTGTTATGTTAAACTTGCGTTACATCAGTGTACAGAGCCATAAACTAAATTGAACATTTGATTTGACAGTGCTTTTCTATGCCTTAGTCTGAGATCGGAAATTCAACATCAACTCACTTTGGCTTCCTCCCTCTTTTTGAGGGTGGATGTGTTGCAGCGTTCTTAGCCTGCGGTTTCACTTTCGCATCTTGCCCTTTCTTGCCCTTTCTGACCTCCTTTTGAACTTTCACCTCCCTCTTCTTGTGATTCTTTTGCTCCTTTGCCGCCTTCGACTTTCTTGGAAGAAGCTCCTTCCCTTCTTTTTGCTCCTTTCTCTTTGGTTTAACGTCGCCATGTCCATCTTGCGGCCACTCCAGCACTTTCTTTTCTTTTTTCCTACGTTTCTTCTTCACTCTGGACCCGCCCCCTCCATCGTCCTCCTCGCTGTTGATTGGCGAGGGCGTCGGGCGGAGACTCTGGTCGGTGTCCACGGGCCCCACCTGCCTTAACCCAGAGTGCTTTGGCTGAGCCATGCAGTGATTGGGGGGCCCGCCGATGATTCGTAACTGTTCTTTGCCAAAGTGGCCGATGGGAAATGTAGTTTGTGCGTTTTGGTCAGAGGCGTGCGAGGCGGCAGCGGATGGAGTGTGCTTTAATACGTGGGCTGCAGACATCTGGAACAACAACAGAGTTTGTTTAGAAGTCAACAAAATATAAAAGGAATAGTCCAAGCAGTACGGATTATTAAGACTTCAGTGCTACTCAAAGTTGCACAAGCATTTAAATACCAGGTTATGCTTATGATGACATATGAAATAAGCAGAAATCATTGCAGCCTGTACAGAGAGCTTTGTGTTCGTAGTTCACATTAGCCTTGCGCATCTCGTTCCGCACAGCATGTTTATTTTTAACCGAGACAAGTGTTGCAGCACACATGTGGAACAGCGCGCACACACGCGCACCCCAACAGCGCATGCGACTGCAGGCAGGTATGGGGATCATGTCAATGAATCATGCGCTTTCCAAAGCAAGCGGGGCTGGAATCAGGGCCGTTGTCATGGCAACAGGCTCGGGACCAAGCTGCGGGAAGCGGCGACGTAAACACGCAGTCTCAGTGGTAACCCTTTCCTCTCTGGAGTCGGAAAAGCATCGATCTCATTGTTCGATTACCGCAATATCTACGAGCGTAAAAACATTTAATATTTAACTTCACAGCATAGAGAAAGGACGCAAAACATTTTAGCCGCTGTAACTTCCATTTCACTTTTCTTTTTCAATTCTTTGTTCCTGAATCATCATGTGTTGACAAAACAAACGCGCAGAAACGAAAACAACCATACGCTCTCCGTTACATAGTCAAGGCAAGCGCATACAGCTGCAGACCATTCCCGTGATGTGCTGCAGTATGCATGCGTGCCAGGCAAGTCTGCCAACCGCAAACACACACACACGCTGCAATCAAATTCCCTATGAATCAATACCAACTCCCAACTCCCAAACGCGACAGCTGCAGTTCAGTCAATCCGAGTTTGATCTCTACAGAACAAACCTGGCCGCACCTTTTCCAAAAGTCCCTTTTAAAAACACACACACCTTCCCGTGTGCTAACATGTATCGAATAAATGCATTTATGGAACATGATGTGTACAATGAGCCAAGGCAACAATAACCAAAATTATTATAAAAACAAATGAAGAAATGCATCCTTATAGGCATGAAAGTACGACTGTAGATTATTTTGCTAATGAACAATGAATCTTATTGTTTGATATTGTATCAGTGTGATCTGAACCAACAAGCTTTGATCTGATTGGCTGGCTCAATTCTCAAATTGTAATAGCCTTGTATCTTGTAAAGGAAATTCTAGTGACTAGAATTCAAATGTGGAATCAAACTATTAAAAGATATTCAAAGTTTTGCTTAAGATTTCTATCAAAGCTATATATTCTCGAATTCTTCAAAATTAAACTATTTCAGTCAATTGCGTCAAAACTTTTGCCTGGTAATGTGTAACTGTGAGAATGACAAAGAAACAACAGCATCTCTCAACAAACTTAAATACAGAGCTCCCAGTTCACATTTAAAAGCTTAAACATCATATAAGCAAATCATAGTGGGCAAAGTAAAATAATAGGTTCAAGTCGGTTAAAATTCCTGCTGGTTCCTCATTCTCAAGCTGCCTGGGGCCTTTAGGAACTACACTTTAATTCACTTGTCTGGCAGAAAGGGAATAGAGCAATCTCTTACATACCAGCCCGATTTAGAGTTTCACACCACCGAATTTCAAATCAAAATGCAGGTCATTTGCATGTGAGTGCTATGAAACAGCTGGAGGACTGGAGGTGTCTGGCTGAATGTGAACGTGTTTTTAGATATCTTGTTTCTTTAGCTTTACGGTGCCGAGACAACTGTACATATGCCATTGGAGACTGACGTCCCTGAAGAGTAAACATTGTAGGCCTCTTAAAACATTTCACTGTTTGCGTAAAGAAGCAGTTCCCCTTCAAATTTAAAATTCTGTCATTATTTACATGCCCTCTTGTCATTTCAATACTGTTTGACTTTCTTTCTTCTGCAGAACACGAAATAAGATATTTTAAGAATGTTGGTATCCGTTTATACTCGGAATTGTCCACACTTTTTTTGTTACCTCGTTTTCTTTTGATATATTTTCTGCCTTTTTGATAAGTGACCAAAAAAGGTGATTTTGCATTGTAACCAATGCAAGTGAACCGGGGGCTGTTAACAACATTCTTCAAAAATGTTGTATATCTTCTTGCATACGTAAGAAAGTCATACAGGTTTAAAATGAGGAGAGGTAATTGTCAAATAAATGATGAAGGTGAAGGTTTTGAAGGTGAACTACTCCATTAAGCAATTTGACATCCTGGCTAAACCAATGGTGCGAATTTGGGGTGGGGCTAAAAGTAATAAAATATAAAAGTTTGTGATTTCTGCCAAACTCAAGTCATCAAATGCAAACAATAATGTCTGGAATCGGATCTGTTGAGGACGAATTGTTGAACTCTAATGAGAGGAATCAATCAGCATGTTTTTGTTGACATTTCTTAAAGAAACAAACATGTGAATCCTATGGGCTGCTACACCAGAACACAACTTTGTCCCATTCACAAGAGATATAAAATCCTTCTGCAGACCAAAAATAGGGCTGGGACGTTATGTATCGCGATTCACACTAATTATACCCATCTAGGGCGATCGCAAAGGCTTCGATTCTGTTTTTTATGCACACCTCTTCCGTGAACTATGGCTCTTTGCACAATCTAAAATCACAACGAGATCGAGTCATTTTTAACGTGCATTGAAAAAGCTGTCAAATATCATCATTATAAATATACTATATTATCATGAAAATATCTAAAAAGTTTTGAAAAACATATGTAGAATACGAACATTGGCATTTCCTGGAACTAAGTGAGTATATCGTTCTTCTTCTGTGTCCTACATTCCGAGTTTCTGCGCGTGGACGTAAGAATTGCACAATATACGGTCTCAGCCCTACCAAAAACCTTTCAGATCTGTCCAGAAATCTGACAACTCTTTCCTCAGGTGCTCTTACACATAAAGGTAAAACACGGAGAGACTTACTACAACCCACAAAATCTCCCACTCGCCGATACAATGATAGTAATTTCAGTATCAAAAAAATGACAGAAAGAAGTAATGTTGACAACCTAACAGCTGAATGATCACAACGTATGGCTGGGATTTCAGAACTTTGCAACTCATAAATGTCACAACTGATTTTTTTGTACTAACTACTCAAGTCTCATAAGTGTGAAAACAGGAAGGCACACTGGAATAAGTCGTGCCCACAATGCACCGGGATGAGAGGCAATGCATCAAAACATAAACATCCAATTTAAAGATACATAAATACGTAAATAGATAAACAGATCAGTGTTCAAAAGGATTGTCTTATCTTACGTTGAATCACAACGGTAAGCTTATAATAATGATTTATAATTTGCGCTGTCCGGTCGTCCCATGCAGGAAATTTGAATTTTGGGAAATTTGATTCTATATAAGTGAAGCTTTAAACGTTTCACGTTGTATCGGGTCATCTGTTACTGATGCTGATGTACAGATGCGCTGGCGCTGCTCTGATGCGGTGAGCCAAAGCACAACCAACATAAAGAAAATAACTTGATGTTACTTCTTACTTATGCATATAACTGCAATGTTATGTTTCAAACGGAGATGGCAACAAAGAGGCCAAACTTTCGGACAGCCGCTTTAATGTGGGCTATTGATGTGTGTCTGAATATTGAAACCTCTGTCCTAAATGAAATCTACGCAGCCAACATTTATCAAGTAACTTCAAACAAGAATTATGAAAAAATCATGAAAGTAGTAAAAAAAATTCTTCCTTTAAATTCCCCTTTAGTGCTAAACAAAGCAAACTGTTTTATTGATGAGAGATCCAATAAACACAACACAAAACAGTACTTCACAAATGCAGTACTTCTCTAAAATAAGTTATCCTTCGTATCTTTACAATGACTATTGTTGGAATTCCATTGAATAAAACTTGGAAATGTCATTGATTGCTGAACAAATATAACAGAGCAAAACTAGAACCCAAGTTAAACATTCTTTCTGCAGATTTTCTTATCAGAGGTGAATTCCAGTCAAAGTCCCCAAAGGAAAATATATACGTTTTCAAAACTAAAAAATAATATTTTATTAAAACTATTATATGGTCTAGTGTTTTTAAAATTAGTGTAACACTCAAAACACTGCTTTTCAGTTTAGGGTTATGATGTTACGGTCTAAAAATATCAGCAGGAACATCTACCAACCAACTGTAGTGACCTGATGCCCTCCAGCAATAAAATGACACCAACCTCAGACCTGCAGCACATGCAGGTGTTGACACATATGTGCAAAACCCATTTGTAGTGTAATTGCCAAATGATGCATATAAGCGGCTTCGCAATGGATCAAAAAGAGAGACATATATGCATGTACATGACGTCAAGGAAGATTATTGATCTGTTTGACATTAACATATAAGTGATGTAGATAATGGGTCACAAAATCAAACCCGCCTCTCAATCTAATCGACAGGTCACAGTTGTGTGTTAAAACAAGGTATTGGCTAACCAGCTCTGATGAAATCACTTGAAACAGATATTAATATCAAGTGTAAAACGAGCAAATGTACGAGCAGAGCTATATGCCACAGCTTGTAACATTACACACACAGATGGTGGGTATTAATTGGACATGCAGCAGTAATAGCAAGTGAATATTAATGCGACTATTGCCAGAATTACATTTTTAAATTCAATTTCAAGATGTCCAGAATTTATTATGTGCACATGACAACATAAATTAAATTCAAAGGTTTAGCCTTTACATAAACATAAGTTCATACAGGAGCCAGAGATGCACAGACAGAGAGCACCTAACTTGAACATCATCATATCAGAGAACACATCAGTTGGTCATGTGCATATAAAGATATTAAAAATGCATTCAGTGGTCAATTACATTTTTTAATTCAATGTTATTAATATAGAGCTTTTCACAGTGTGCATTGTTCCAAAGCTCCTTTACAGGAGAAAATAACAAAAACACAAAAAGTAAAACACAGCACTGTGCATGGTGTTAATAGAACAAGCAAGATCATTCTAGTAAATAATATCTAATAAATGCAGTCTGCCAGTGGATTATTTACCATGTTATGCATTAAGTGAAAGCTTGCTGAAAAGATGTGTCTTTAATCTAGATTTAAATTTGGAGAGTGTGTCTGACCCTCGAATAGCATAGGGAAGGCTATTCCAGAGTTTAGGTGATACACATGATAATGCTCTACCCCCTTTGGTTGAATTAGTTATTCTAGGTGTTATCAAAAGTACGGAGTTTTGAGATCTTGGAGAGGGTGATGGGTTGAAGGGTGATAGAAGGTTATATAAAGGGAGGGGCTGAACTGTTAAGGGCTTTATAAGAAATTAAAAGAACTTTAAAGTCAATACGATACTTAATGGGTTCCCATTGAAGGGATGATAACATTGGGGTTATGTGATCCTATTTTCTGGACCTGGTTAGAACTAACTGTAGTTTGTTAAATGATTGTGCAGGACAACCACTAAGTGGCCATTACAGTATTCAAGTCTTGAGGTCACAAATCCATGAATTAACAGCGTCAGCAACATATAGAATATTTTGTAATTTGGCAACATTTCGAAGTCGGAAGACGGCTGTTTTTGTGTCATTTGAATTGTGATTTCCAAATGACAGGTTGCAGTCTAATATAAAGCCTTGATCTTTAACTGTACTTGTTGGAGTAACAATGCAGCCTTCTATTTGCCGGTTATAATCCAAAATATTCTGTTTGCGTTTCTTTGGTCCGATAAGTAATATTTCTGTTTAATTAGAATTTAAAAGAAGGGAATTACTAGTCTTTCAATGTTTTATATCTTCGATGCGCTCTGCTAATTTGGATAGCTGGAAGGAATCATCTGGAGTTGATGAGATATATAGCCGAGTATCATATGCGTAACAATCGAAGCTTATTCTTTGTTTTCTAGTAAAGTTGCCATGGGGCAGCATGTATATGGAGAATAGCAAGGGGCCTAAAACCTATCTCTGAGGTAATCCATAATTTACTTGCGTTAGATTTGATGATTTCCCATTTAAATGGACAAATTGATATCCGTCTGATAAATAAGATCTGTAGTGCCTGTCCCTGAATACTAGTAACTAGTGACTAGTGACTGTGACAAAGTCATGGTCTATGCATAGTATTATAGTCTACAGCACAGGAAACTCTGACTGGATATAAAAATCACCAAAACACACAAACCTTGAATGGATTATAGCTTTGACTGACTCAGTCAATTTTCCTCAGAATTTTCACTTCAATGTAACAAGTCTTGAATCATTTAATACCACTTATAATCCTTACAAAACACATTCAATTTAAAATTCAATTTAAGAATAGAAGTCTTGACCTTCTCTTGCATTATCTTGAAAAAGGTGAACAGAAGGGCATTAGGGCATTCTTTACTCTGCATTGAATGTCGAAATGGACTAAATATGACAATAGTTTGCTTTAGATTTTAGCATGCAATTTACACATTCAAACTCTGATGTAAAAGTTTTGTTTCAAAGGGATATTGTGCGTGTGAACTCAATGTTTTTTCACTAACAGCATGAATCTTGCCGAGAAGTTAGATAAAGGCTGATAAAAGCAACCAATATATATAAATTAGACCAAAATGCTAAATTGTAGCTATTTTAATAAAGTAAAGATATAGTGCAAGAATTAATCTTTATTCTATTTTTGCAATGAAGATGGATGTGTGAGTGATATGGAGGTGTGACAAACAGAGAGAGAAAGAGCGCGGTAGGCAGTTACATAGAGAGAGGGGAACTCTCGCACAACATCTGACAGAAGCACATGTGATGTACCAACCTGCTTGTCCTTTTTTTGTATTTTCATTTTTTCTTGAACTTTGTGTCTGCGTCTGCAAAAGAGATACAAAGGATCATGCATAAGGCAAATAACACAACAATGCATTTAACAACTGATATAAGTTAGAGAAATTATTGTATATGTTTTAAGCCTAATTGTTTGAAATGCAGTGCATATAAAGATTTCTGAACCAAACACACGGTACAATACTCAGCGTGATATCCATTAAATAACTATCATTTGAGGTCTGTAACAAATACCTAGGTGAAAAATTGGTAAAAACCGTAGGAAAGTTAAGCCAAGATCTCATTTTGAAGGAAGTGCATATCATAAGCATTATTTTCACTTATGAGCTTGCACCCTGCAGACATTTTCAATATTTAATATCAGTGACCCACGCATCAGTAAACAACATGGAGGTAAATAAAAAAGACTTAAACCTAAACTTGACACTGAACATCTATGCGCAGTAATAGGTCAAGGTCATCTAAAACTCATCACTCTGACCATAAACAGGCTATTTTAGTATCCTATATTTGGTTTACCTAAAAATCACTGACCAACCCAGAGTGGGTTCCAACAAAGTTGAGACAGGGGTCAATTCACTTATTAGGAAACCATAATGTTGCCATAGAACTGTCACAGAATTGCACTTCTATTTTATACCTCAAGCATGACTTGCATGAAGAAGAGTCTTAGTCATCTTCCACATCTCTTTCTGTTTATGCATGTTAAGGGCAGTTTACTTAAAATCACATCAAAAAATTTAGATAAACCCACAATGGGCCCCAAAATACCAAATAGCCTATTCTCTGATTTCACTCTACCTACAACTCTATTTAGATTCTATTTAAAGAAAATCTATACAAATGTCTCAGAACTGAATAAACATAAGACACCTACTTGATAAAAAGCAATGGTTTGCATAATTAAAGATGTATACAACATAAACTTTATTTATTCCCACTATACCGCCTTCTTAAATGGTTATCAATCTGGTTTAAATAAAAAATAAGGCAATATTAATATAAACTCACAAAAATGCCCAAGATACCAACCAACCCATTCTCCGAGTTGAGAAAGTCTACCTTTGAAACTATTTTACTACGATTGTTTATTTTAACTGCATTAAAAAGAAATCCATAAAGTTGTCACAAATCTGCATTATTATTAGATCACATAATAAAAATGACTTGTACAGTATAACTAAAGGTATTGTTAAAAATAAAGGTTTTATTAAAACACATATTGAGAAACACATAGAGGTGCACCAACAGTGGGCCCAAAGATACCACCTACCCCATTCTCTGAGACGAGACAGGTGTCAGTCTACCTATGCAACTATTTGAACTGCGTAAAAAAGAAAAACATAAAGTTGTCACAAAACTGAACAGGTATTACACATCTAAATGCACAATAATAATAAACGATTCACAAAGGGGCTACACCACAAACCAAGGGTTGAAGTAAACCCCTGAGTTACAAGAGAAGTTACATTGTTCCCGGTACTTGAAGCCGGTCACGGGATGCTTTATACCTCACGAGATGCCAAACTCGCCTCTGCCCTAATAAAAACACTATAATAAACACCCCGACATCGTGTCCCATATATATTAGCCTATGTAGGGCGCTAGCCAACGTGCTAACTGTAATGTCACGGCAACGGCGCTCTATATTTCAGCCGTTACACACGTGAAGAGCCGCTCAAACTCCGCGGAGTCAAACGCGACCTCACCTACCTGGACACACCGGCTCCGGACATCAGCTAGCGCGAAAATCTACGCGTTCACGTCTTCGCGTTTATTTCCAAGGACACTAAACGCCATGACAGTTTAGAAAAATGCATAAAAAATTAGAGGGGGTGGGAGTCGGGGAAAAACTCAGCGCGATTTCTTTAATCCTAACGCGCGAGAGCGGTTCATTCATGAAGGGATGCGAGACTTTGACGCGTCCGCGCGACGCCCGCTCCCTGCGGCTCTGCGCGAGACGCGTTGCAAATAAAAAGTTTAAATATGTGCTTACCTAAAATGGCTACTGCGGCAGCCAAAATACAAACAGCTATTATTTGGTGAAGTTTAGCGCTGGCCGCCCGCGACGACAGCCTAACTGACGTTTAGGCCCGGATTCTGCCGGTCGCCATTGGCCTCGTCTGAGCGCAGCCGGACCGCCGGACGTTCCTATTGGTCGGCGAGCTGTCAATGAAACGACGTTGCGCCAAGCTTGTGTGAGAGACGCGGATCTCCTGCGACCATTGTGCACTTTTAGCCCCTCGTGTGGATGTGTCTTTTTGAGTATATCGGGAGCTTTTTCTGTTATAATTCTACCGAAAGCATGCGACGCGCATCTGAGGACCGCGTGGAGACGATTCACGTGCGTTTTGGGGGTCGCGTGCGGATTGCTATGCTATGCTGTGGGTTTATATTTCTCCCTTGCATCCACCAATCGTGGTGCTGTATTCTCCATCATTACGGCGCATGAGAGAGGAGAAAAAAATGCAACATTCCACGTCTTTGCTCATGTTTCATATCCCGGATGTGAGAATAACAGGGCTTGTAATAAAGCATGTGGGTGAAACTGCATGTGTCCTTGTGATGCGTTGGGTTTTTTCCATCTCATTGATGTATTTGACGCTATGGGGAAATACATGTACGTCAAATTTACACCATGGAACGTGTCCGAATACTATAGTATTATGATATGTGTCCAAAATACCATGGTAGTAGTACTATGGTACCTTTTGTTGCCTTAATGGTCCTTTTGATCTTTGAACATGTACCGTGGTATTCTTTGAATTATCGTGACGTTACCTTGAGTTTAATATTGTAAGCTTTTGTTTCTATACTTAAGGTCTCAGAATGGTCCCATGACTACCACCTGTGTAGCTGTTGGTGCATTTAACTGACGCTCAGTGTGGATAACAGATGATGTTGGAGTGTAGATGTACTAATCAACCTATACTTACTATATGCACTTTACATATTAGTCTATTCAACACTATTGTATGATTGTTTTCAGAAAAATAACTATTTTCCCACATAAGGAGGATGGATGAGAGTAAATCCTTTAGCTACAGTTGTTTTTCTTTCATTAGAATCACTCACTGATGAAAATACTCAAAATACTGATTATCAGATTGCAGCTACAGTATCTCACAGTCCAACATGTTATACTATTTATCATTAACCAGATATCAATATGGAACATTTGTTGTTTTGAAAGTTTGCAGTTTGCAAAATTCTCCAGATGTGAAAATATGAAATTTGTACTTTTCACTATAGGCTTTTGACTGCCGTTTTGACGTAAAAACATGTCCTTGCTGCACGGGGCTGAATTATTTTCAGAGACCAGAGCCAAACTTTTTAGACTTCTGCAATTATTTAGGAAAGAACACCTGAAGAAGACACCTTCAGCTCTAAGCATGTGTTCATTTATCACATTCTCTCATTTACAATTGGTTGCTTTCAAGAAGATTCTCACCGCAGTACATGCATTTATTAGTAGGCCTACATACATTTATAATGTTGTGACTATTGCAAAGACAGTAGCAAAAAAATAAGCTTTGTTTTGTAGAAAAATATTGTTCTGTGTTTGTTTTCGCAATTTTTGCCTAAAGGTTTATTTGTGTTTTTGAGTTTGAGAAAAGTGATCATATTCACTTTTAAGCAATACAACTGTGATATTTGTACATGTATTTAGGAAAGTTAAAGGGGTCATATGACATGGCTAAAACAAATTTAGATATAATGCATTGTGTATAGACGATTTAAGGTTAAAAAGCACTGTATTATTCACATTCCTTGCATGTTTTTATCTCCTCTTTGCTCCGCCTCTCTGAAACGAGCAAATTTTTTACAAAGCACATCGCTCTGAAAAGCGAGGTGTGTTATGATTGGCCAGTTAACCAGTGCGTAGCGATTGGTTGAATACTGCAAGCGTGTGACGGAAATGTAATGCCTCTTATCATATTTGGAACATCGGGTTCCAAAGCAATTGTACTGACAGATATGCTCACCTTACTTGCGCATACATTTAAGCGGCTTAATCACATCATACCACAAACTGACGAAGATTTGTGGGGGTGTGGTTACACAAGGTGTTTCAGGCAAGTCTGGGTTACTATTCGCTTTTAGGTAGAATGCATCTTTTTTTCTGACACTTTTACTTTTGCAATTTTACGTGTTTAGTACATGCATGGGCAACTTACAACACACAAAAGACACAGAAAATAACCTTTGTGATAACCTTGTGATATTTTTATTAAAGTTTTCATGTGTCCTGCCATGAGTCTTTTCTATTGCTTTTGGATGACCTTAAAGGGGTCATATGGCGCGAAGTGTTTTTATGTCTCTTCCGTGTGTTATAAGTTGCCCATGTATATTAGACACTTTTAACCTTAAATCCTGTATACACAATGCATTACAGCTAAAACAAATGATAATATTCGTTTTAGCCCTGTCATATGACCCCTTTAAGTCACTCCTGAGGTTTGATTTTGTTGAAATTCAACAAACATTGGACTGGATTGGCCACAATACATATAGAAATGCTGATAAAATGAACATTTGGAATGGTCTCTTAATTTAAAATCTCTAAATAACAGTATTTCATATTTTAAAGGTACTGTGCTTAAGCAGTTGATTTTCCAATAATATAGAACAAAAAAACTTTTTTTGAAATATTCACAAGCATAAGTCTCCCCTATTATAAGATGATGTGGGACTTGAAACTAATCTCCACATCTGTTTAGGAGCACCTAACAAAGCTTCAAGCCCTCTCTCATCTATTACACTCTCTCTGCATTTCTCTCATCCCCATTTACTGGCTGTAAGCCCAGAGTGTCTGGCTTCAGTTTATGACGTTAATTTATTCAAGAACATGCAAACCATAAACAATTCTGAAGCACATCATCCATCACAACAAACCCCAAAACTAAATCTTTCTCGTCATCTGTGTCTGTTTTCAAAAACACTCTTTGAACCTTGCACCTATTTAATCATTAATTTAAGGATTATAAATAATGAAATTATGAATATCATTGAATATTGATAATATTGCAGTAAAGTAGGCTTCTGCTGACAGGTTCGTGTTATGCAAAACCAGCAGAGGGCAGAAGTGACATTATTAACAAGCAGGGGAAACTCTGTGACACACTTTGCCTCTAGGTTTATTTTTCAGTAGCCTATACATTATGTATATCTAAAACCTGCTGGACATTTATAATGTTTATAGTGATACTTCAGCCGAAAATGACAGCTCTGTCATTTACTCGCCTTCGAGTTGTTCCAAATGTGTATGCATTTCTTTGTTCTGATGAACACAGAGAAAGATATTTGGAATAATGCTTAAAACCAAACAGATCTCAACCCCCATTGACTACCATAGTAGAAAAAAACTCAAAAGATGAAATTTTGATGAATGTAGGACAGTTCTGGGCCACTTTTGACTTCCATTGTTGTTTCCTTACTATGGTATTCAATGGGTGTTGAGATCTGTTTGGTTATAAACATTATTCCAAATATCTTTCTTTGTGTTCATCAGAACAAAGAAATTTAAACACATTTGGAACAACTCGAAGGGGAGTGAATGACGACAGAATTTTCATTTTGGGTGAAGTATCCCTTTAAGTTGATATTAAAATCTTTGATTTTGCTGGCAGATTTTAGTATCTTGGCAAATCTGAGCACATAATGAAACATTTGTGAGATCACTAAGGGACTTGTGGGTTTTATTTTCGCTCCCAGAAGAAAAATGAGCAGGAGACATTAGCAAAGATCTCAATAAACACTATTGATTTATTCCTTTTGGCCGTGAAAGTACAGCAACTGCGATCTCATTTGTGATCATGCAGATGTATTTACACAGTAAACAAGTGTTATAGTTGTTATGTTACATTTCTCAACTTTAAAAATGCCATGTTGTTGTTACCAAAATAGTCTGATTAATTTATTTATCTTTAATATTATTTAATATGTATGTGAATAAAACCATTTAATTTGGATGTTATCACTGTTTTTAAAGTAGTGCAGTTTATAGATTAAATGTTCTCACAGAAAACACGTCTGTCTCTCCGTCCCACTACAGACTATTGAGGAACCATTACATAGGCTCCATTCAGCCTCATTAGAAATATTCTCCTCACAGCAATAGACTGCATTTAAAACTATGTGGAAATCAGTAAAGTTTAGTTTAGCCCCAGACTATTGGGGGGTTTAGGTGTGAGTGTGTGTGTGTCTCCTCTGTGTATTCATTAGATATTTAATGCACTTGTACAGTTCGCAAGGAGCCCGTTCCAAGTTTTCACAGTTAGGTCACGGTGCCAAGTGCGCAAGCCCAGCCAAAATAGAATGGAAGTATTTTAAATTTACAGCTTTGATGTGTTTCTCGCCCGGCATGACATGGTAGAGAAATGACAAGGGATTGTGGGAAAACTAAAATGAAATGGGAGGAGAGAGAAAGAGAGAGAGTCAATGCAGAAGGGAGATTACTGTGAGACTGGCTGAAGGGAAGGATGAGAAATAAAGGAGACAGAGAAACCGAGCCGTGGTCACGTTGGATGTGTTCAGACGCTTTTAAGTTTGCCTTTTAAAAACTGTTTCTCAGAATCAGGTGTCATTTCTGATCCCTGGGGCCTCATAGTGAGAAACATACGCTATCAGGAGAGAACAGACATCTGTTGCCACACGCGTACACACATGCACACAGCCTCAGAGATGAGCTTACACGAGTCTACATTTTGTTGTCAGACATAAACCCAGTCTGGAATCGGAAGAAGTTTTTGAATACGGTAAGAGAGACTCATGATGTTTTACTTCATTTTTGAACGAAAGAGAAAAATCTATTTCTTGCATGTGTTGCATGTCAGTTTGAGATTTGTGCTTTTGTTTTCCATTTATGGAATGATAGAGTGCATGTTTAGAGTAAAAAAAACGTTTTGGATTTTTTAAAAACGTAATATGCGACAACCGTCAGTCAGCCATTCTTTGTCACATTGTGTAAACACAAATAATCTATCAAAACAATGTTTATTTGTGCATCCTCATCTGGTTTCCAACATCAACACTGGTCCAACCATTGGTGTGAGTCTGTTTGTCAAACTAATGGAGGACAGGACACATTTCAGGAAACATGTTTTAAAGCGGTCATTGATTTTGCACTTTTGTTTGGTGAGGCTATTGGTGCAGAAATACTGTACACATTTCCCCTTTAAATAATTGTCTTAAAGGGATAGTTCACCGACCAAAATAAGAATTCTGCTATCATTAATATTCTCTCATATCATTCAAAACCTACATATGCAGAACACAAAAGGTGATATTTTGAGAAATGTCTCAGTGGTTTTGTGTCCATATAATGTAAGTCAATGGGGTGTTGTCCAACGTTCTTCAAAATATCTTCTTTTGTGTTCTGTCGAAGTAAGAAAGTCATAATGGTTTAGAATGACATGAGGATGAGTAAATGATGAAACTGTTGTGTGAATTGTCGCATTGAAGTCTCATGAATGTTTAACATGTACAATGAAACTGTGTTTACAGTTCGTGAGCTTGCGTCTCAGTCAAGTTGTTTATCAAATGATGACATCTGACTTTGCACAGGCTGCCCTGTGTCTTTGTTGCACTCACAAAGAATCATTGCTCTATTCAGAAGGTGATGAGGTTCAGTTTGGCATAAAAACGATTCCAACCAAAGTCTAAGGTTAATGGTTATTTTTTCAGCTGTTGGCGTGCGCTCTTGGAAAAACTGCAAGAAGCATATTTATTTCCGAGTTAGTGGAAGCATGGGATATTTTCAGGTGACGAGCGTTGCAGTGAAACAGCAGAATTAAATGGGCTGTACATATGCATGCTCATCACACATACTTTAAAACTTTTTAAAACCTTTTTCTTAAGATTTAGTTGTACAGACCATTTCATCGGACACAGGCGCCGGGACTGCAGCAAACTTCCGGTCTGTTTTTGGCTATAGTGTCTAATATTAGAAATATTTAATTTATGTTATGTTAAAGTCCACATGAACCGGAAGTTGCTATTGTTTTTACTTCCGTATTTTCACGCATTTCCGAGTGAAATAGAATTTCGAATTATAAAAAATAGTGGGTGTGGCTAAACTTTTTACAACAAACGCTGCAATATCTCATGAAAAACTAGGCATTGTACTGTGACTTTAATATTAATTCATTAATGTTATTATTTTATTATATAATAATTGTATTAAATAAACAATTTGTTGAAAATGTCCTGTAGTTTTGACACATGTAAAGAAACCGTAAGGTAGCCTACATTGATATAACGGTTGCGTTTGGTATCGCAGTCTAAGTTCAAAATATTGGAGAAACAAGTTAAGCCATGTAAACGGTTCTTCTCGGCTTCTTTAGCTTGTTATCAAATTTTTTTATTATTTGTGATTGTGTACCGGACATAAGGGCAGTTCACGATCGTGTTGCCACTTTAAAACCATCTATAGTCCGTTGTTGATAATAAATTTTTTGTTGTGTGACATTCGCTGGGTGTCAGATCTCAGAGATGTGGAAATACTTGTACAAAAGTTTTTATTACATTGAAGAGATGATATGAGTTAAATGTATTTGTGGCATCCTATTGATTATCGCAAAAATAGTTTTGACTTATTTCCCTGCTTGTAAAAAAATCATCTTGTGTTTACAGTAATGCACATGGTTGTGCTTCCATTGGAAGTACATAGCTGTAAACACATTTTTGTTTGTTTTCACAAAGTGATAAACAAGCCCATGTTTTCTGTAATAATCATTATCATCCATTAACAGCTTTCTTGTGGCACAGTGGTTAGAGCGTGGCACTGGCAATGGGAGTGATCACAGGGGATTGCACATATTTAGAAAGAAATATATAATACAATGCTATGTAAGTTGCTTTGGATAAAAGCCTCTGCAAAATGCATAAACTTAAACATCCTATAGATAACAATATAGCTTGTATTGTATTTAACCCAGAACATTCCTTTGGAAGTGTGCATGTCCCTGTGCTCTATAGGCACTGAAGATGACCACTAACCTCTGCGTGATGACTAATGATGTTTAATGTAATTCTTTGACATGCTCTAATGCAAACCAGTGGTTGTGGAAAAAACCTCAGACAGGTTTCACAGCCCTCGAGGAATGAATTCACCGCGAGGCTCCTCACGTTGTTCACTTTACACTCCTTCACAGTGCTGGTAACTGTTCTGTCTGAAATCCCCAGCTTTCCCATTTTCTGATGTCCCTCAACACGGGCACAAAAACCATGAGATAATGAATCAAGCAAGTCCCAAAATGCTGCTTTTTTCCTCTTTACCCCCTATAAACCTATTGTTTCTTGCTCTTCGTTCAAATCTTATGTTAAAGTGTGTTTCTGTTTAATTTTGCACGGACAGAAACACCCTTTAAAGGAATCTAGTGTTTCGATTCTGAACATGGTTTCCTCATGGGAGGCTGAAAAAGAAAATAAGCCGACAGACAATGAAAGCCCTACAGGATTGTCATGTTATATTAAAGGCGCTGTTTTTGATTTACAGCGACCACTAGCATTGTATTGTAGAATTGCAAGGAGTCGCTCAGTCCAAACACGACCGTGCCCTCCATGGTACAAAAAGATGTCGTTCTCATGTTGACGAAGGGAAGAGATCATGCGGGCAATAGAAAGACTGTAGAAAGAGCGATGTCTTATTTATTACATACAATAAAAGGTCTGTGGATTTTATGTATAAAAAGAAGGATAAAAGTCAGGAAGGAGCTAGGACCTGTGTTAATATTATAAAGACTTTCCAGCAGAGATGCGTTGGGACCTGCGATACTAAGGCTTTTGGCTTAGAAATCTATGTAGATACTTTCCAGCAGATAGCCGTCGGAGAGAAAGTTCGTCTTAATATCACTCCCGAGGAGGTTGCTTTGATTCGGAAAAGTATCTGAGTAACATTATTTTTTCTGTTTGTTAGAACCAAGATATGTTGTTGTTTTTGTTCTAATATTATCGGTGTGAAGTAGCAGTTTTGAGCGTCATGATTTATCTTGAACCGCTTTAATATTGTCGAGAGAACACGTTTTAATCTCTTACTAATAATGAATTAACGTACATTTAATCTGCTGGTCACGTTTTGAACAGTAGAGTACGATCCGTACGGATCACCCGCTATCCGTTTTACCACTATACCGCAGGGGAGAGGAAACGTAGAGTTGTTTGTCCGTTTATGGCTGCTGTACTAAACATGGCGGCGAATTCAATGTATGTAAGGCCGCTCTTTATGTAGATAACAACAGCCTATTCTACGGTATCAGAAACACAACGCTTCAAGGTCTTTATACACCTCTGAAGAAATAGTTTTGTATATTATATTCCATTTCTTTCAATAGATCCTCCTAAAAACGCCATATTATTACTTTAAGAAACCTGTCAAATATTTGGAAAACTTGGAGGCAGTTGTAGGCATTGAGCTCCGTTAATGACATTCTTGAAATCTCTGTTAAAACTCGAATATAGACAAAAGTGAATCTTTGATGCCTTAAAAACTGACGTGTTTATAGATATGTGATTTAATTCGGTCTCTTTCTGAAAGTCTGAGAATCAAATTTGCTGCAATCTGTTATTAATGTTTGAAAGAATTTGAAGCTCTTCTTGCACATCTGTATGAGTTGTCGGGGCTTTCCCAACCACAATCCTGTCGAGAGGTTTATTGTCTTGGATGTTGCTCGTGAGAATAAAACACACCCTCCTAATCTAATTTAAGACCTTGATATAAACGCTCTTTCATTATATGTAAAAAAACTGCCATCCACTTTAGGAAATAGAAAGTATACAAAGATTCTCATTTCATTAGTTTACAAAGCTCTTGCTTCCTGTTTATGTATGACCATATGTATGTATGTATGCCTTACACTATCTACACACACACATACACATATGGGCAACACCTTCCTCAGCTGGTGGCCTGCTTCAGATAGCACATGCCAAAGCTAAAAAACACAGGTTTCTATCTGTCTACAACCTTTACCGCAGGTTCACCAGCTCACGTCTTTAAAACAGGAATCATGAGAGGACAAGCCCAATAGAAAGTCTTAAAGGTACACCCTAAAATAAGTTTTTCTTCATTTAAACACTGTCATTAATTTTGCTGAATTTTATCAGGCTAAACATCTGACAAACTCTTTTTCTTTCCAGCCGTTGACTTAAAAAAAGACAAAAAGTAATAAAACCATAAAATAACATCAATGACATCATAGTTCACATTAGGGATAGTTCACCCAAAAATGGAAAATCGCTCATTATTTACCCTCCTCAAGCCTGTATGACTTTCTTTCTTCTGCAAAACACAAAAGGAGTTATTTTTAAGAATGTTGGTAACCAAACAACAGCAGCACCCATTGACTTCTGGACACAAAAGTAAGTCAATGTAAGTCAATACTGCTGTTGTTCGATTACCAACGTTCTTCAACATATCTTCTTTAGTGTTCTGCACAAGTAAGAAAGTCATACAAGTTTAAAATGACAAGATGGTGAGTAACCTTGACAAAACTTTCTTTTTGGGTTAAATTATCCCTTTAATTCTGTATATTGAACTGTGAAAGAATAAAGTTTATTTTAATACTGAAAAATACCTTGATCACATTTAAACAGTCCTTACAAAAAGCTGGACAACACGTAGAACAAGTATGAGCCATATCTGTAGAACCAATGTGGTCATATGTACTGTATATGAACATTAACATATGTCTCTTTGCAGTGCTATTTCAGAGACGGTGTGGGCTACCATCATGTATGTGCCATCAGGGGGTCAGGCAGAGTTTCATATCTTACAGAGCATATGCACTGAGAAAAGCCAAATAGGAGAGGTTTAACTTTTTTTCTTCAATCGGATATGAAATACAATTTCCATATGTTTATATTAGCTATAAGAATGTGAGCACACATTTTTAAGAGGTGGGGGTGCCGGTGCCTGCATGCAAGCGTATGTGTGCGAGGTAAAGAGAGAACTGTTTGTATAACATTGAGTCATTGACTTTAGTGGTGGTAAACCCCGCCGAGATATCCAACACGCTCTCATCCTCTATGAACTCACCTTTTTTCACTCCATTTCTGAAACACTATTCGTTTACACAAGAAAAACAAAGGAGAGCCGTGCAGGAAGAGTATAAAGGAAAGAAGGATTTGCACATCAAACACGCAGAAGTAAAATCTCTTTGGTTTGAGAACTTAATGTGAGGTGGACCCAGGTGGACTGAAGCCAGGCCGGAAAGAACCACTTTGTAAAAACAAGCCGGCCAAGTGGTTTTATCCACAAGAAGGATCGGCTAGTAATTGTATGGACTATCGAAGAGGTCAAACCCCGATTTAGCTGCTGTTTATGTGAAAAAAAAAAAAAAATAGTTTTATCGTTCACCAAAAAATGTCATCATTTATCCTTATGTCGATTAAAACCTGTATGTGCACATTAAGGTTTATGGTTTTCTGTCCATTCAATCGAAGTCAATGATGGCCAATGTCATTTGGCTACCAACGTTCTTCGGTTACCAACGTTCTTCAAAATATCTTCCTTTTTGTTTTGCAGAAGAAAGAAAGTTATCCAGGTTGGGAATGACATTACAGTGAGTAAAGGATGAGAGAATTTTTGGGAGAACTTTCCTTTGGGGGCTATATGGTTCTTTACAGATTATAATCTTTTTTTAAGTTTATAGGTTCTTTAACGCACCCGTCATCTGTATAGATGGTTGTTTTGAAGAGAGAGAATACAAACTTCTAAATGTATCTAATTCAATATCAATGATCTTTTTATTCAATTATTATTTGCATTAAAATGTTCACTGCATCCTTTTATCCCGGGTGTGAGTCTCACGTTAAAAAAACTGACATATATAAACATGTGAGAACATCACTGTCAACAATTATTTTCGAATCAGAATGTGATATTGAAAGAGTGAGAAAAAGACAAGGAATAATCACTTTCACACACCTTTTTACAGACATCCTCCACACAGTTAAAACCATATGGCACACACAAACAGGATGCACAGCCCCCAACCCACAGCTCTGGAATCTATTAAAAGAAAAAAATCTGCCAGGGCACAAAATAAATAAATACAATTAAACATTTGTTGGCATTCCCACTGTCTGCTTTGAAGCCCGTCATGCTCTTTTCAAGTGGCCACTGTTTTGACTAAAATGTAACATTCTCATTTGGGACTGTTTACATGTAAAAAGTTTGAGACGCGCACTTGACATGCAATTTCCTGCATGCATTTTCTTCAAAATTTTAATGGGATCCAAAAAGCAGACGATATAAATAGCTATAAAAAAATTATAATTCAATTAATTCATTAAAATAAAATATAAAAATGATACATTAAACCTTTTTTAGTGTATAGCATAATGAATTCTAATACACCTGCAAAAATAGTAATGATAAAAGTCCAACAACATACCGTGGATCTATGATGGATGAATTTTAAATGGAAACTCAACGGAAAGATTGTAGCTAAGCTAGACAGAAACAAACAAACATGGAGCAAAACCCAATACACATATGGGCAACCCAATACACATAAATGTTCAACTTTCCAAAGTTCCAAATATCAGCTAGGGAAGTGAATGAGTTTGGGTTTGGTAAATCAAAGACATTTCCTCACAAGGAAATCCTAAATGAAATGTCAAGCCACATCCTCTGGCAACATTTTTCAAAACTTTCCTATTATTTTATTTGTTGTCATGGCTACACAAAGCCAGTCTTGATGTCATGCATTCATATTTCCAAAAACATCCTTAGACTGTATGATTGCAAGTATACAACATAATAAGGACGTCACTTCAATTTCTAAGTCACTTAGATTTTGATTCTCTTGACACTCTTGAACTCTTGACACAATCACCAATATTGTGGCTGTCACAAACTGACAGATGGGATCAGAAACTAGCTTATTCTTAAAGCACACGGAAAGATGGCTGCCTTGTCCTTAGTCTTGCAAGTTCTTTTGAAGAAACGTTTCATGTCATACAAGTAAATTCACTACAAAACTTCAGACTTACATTTAGACTTATACAACAAAGTTGCAATTGGCTGATCTGAGAGCTTTTATCGTAATAGATTAAATTTAATATGAAAAACATACTCGTAAATAACAGCAATCATAAGACAGGAGATCATTTTGTATTACTGTCATGAGGATACAGAGGAACCTCATTTGGATTTTGAATTATGGGATAGAAATAAGGAACTGATTATTGACAGACATGTCGTGAATCAGGAAACGATAAAACATCTGGCAAATACATTTCCCTCAACCACCAAACATCAGGAGTCCCTTTATAAGGAATATCCCTGTTATCTACGAACTTCAAAATCTTTGCCACATCTCATGTTAATGGAGGAATTCAGAGTTGGTTTGTTGTGATGCTGAAACATGTGGTTTGATGTTACCAAATTAACACAGCGGTTTACAACCTCTCCACATTCCACCAGCCTTCTAACAAGAACAGTCTTCGTTTGATGGATGTAACATGTAGCCATGTGCGTGACAGTGAGTGACTAAACTTTATTCAACGTAAGTTATAAGTAACTCACCTCTCTATCGCCATCTCTGTTTGAAACATAAAACTGCAGGTAACTTGACATAACATACCTCGCTATACATGCCATGCCATTTCTGCAAAATCGTACCTGCCAGCTCAAATTATTTATCATTATTATAAGCTTACTTTTGTGCACCGTGGAAGGCAATTTTGAACCATGATTTATATGAACTGGCTCAATAACTTATTTTTGATTTGTAGCTTTGATATTTACTTTCTTAATTCCATAACTTGCTACATCTCCAAAACATCTCTTTATTTTTTAAATCAAATCATCCAAGTTATTATATTTACATACAGGTTTTACATACATCAATCTATGAATTTATTATATTTATTTAATATTGTGAAAATCTTAAATAAAAGAGGATCATAAAGATTCGTATAACACTATAGTTATGTTAGATAATACATTTTAGAAGTAAAGTTATATAATTTTCCATATTATGCATAATGTCTATTTAATACACCAATAAAATACGAGCACATTAGTGTGTATAGTGAACATATAGGGGTCCCTGGGGGGCAATAGTGATGCTATCATTCAATGACATCTATTATTTATATATTACTTCCATATATAATAATTATGTACATGGAGCTACTTTTGAGACCTTTTCCTCAAGATTGGTGTAGATTTGAAATCTACTAGAAGGGGCTAACCAGTGATGCTAAGTACACACAACCTTGGTTTTGATATAAACTAAAGGCTACACAGGCTACAAAAAAGCCCTGTATTGCTGAACAAGATGTTTCATCTTACATGTAGTCACTAAGCAAGACATTTTATCCACTTACAAATGAGGTAAACAATAGAAGCAATTGGGACAGCATAAGGACAACAAAATGCAAGTCCAGTAAAAACTGGTCTCTTATAGCCCAGCACAATATACAAAGCCAAAAAAAAATGGTAGAAAGAGAACAGAAATAGAAGTCAGTACTAATCGGTCAAGTGTTCATGTTTTCAGTCGATTCTTAAAGATGGCTACAGAATCTGCTGATCTTGTAACAGAGATAAGATCATTCCACAAATGCCGAACAGATCCAGAGAAGGTACAGGGGTGGCACCACAAGACGTTGCTTGTTTGCAGAGCGCATGGATCTGGCAGGTACATAAGTTTGTATTAGCGAATAAAGAAATTGTGTGCCGAACCAAAGTGGTCTTGTAGGCCAAGAGCAGAGCTTTGAATATGATGCAAGCGACTGCAGGGAGCCAATGTGCTCTCTTCGGTTCATTGGGGACCACTCTTGCCGCTGCACTCTGGATCATCTGTATTGTTTCTTTAGAAGTTGCATAATCACAAAAACATGTTGAAGTGGAACAGACACATTGAATAGAAAGTTATTCCCAAAAATAAACAGTTTTGTGATTTTATTTAGCCTGTCAAATTCCACTATCCCCCAAGGCACTGTCCTCTTTCTGTACAACACTTTCTCGTGTTTCTCTTTTCCTACCAAAGGACATTTTATTTCTGCAATAAAAAAATCTGTCATCTAATATGGACAGATTTGGATCACGTGTAATGCGTGTGTGAATGCGGTCATATTCATTTACAAGATTGATGAGTAACTCCCTTGTTAATCTCAGCACAAGAGCCCTAAACATGAGGTTATTTCATGACCTGCACACAGAACCTCATGAGTCTTAATAACACCAAAATTGAAGAAAACGTGACTGGTGATGGGCAGCAAGTTGCAATGCAGTTGGTTATTGGTTTTAAGGGTGTTCTAAGTCAGTGACTAGTTATCTCTGATCTGTAGTACAAATGATGCAGAATTTTATCCAAGTTTATTCAATGTTGTGTCTTGTTATGTCCATCCCAAAAAAATAAACCGACCAACTGTGTGAACTCTCCCCTCCTGTTATGCCATCATTGCCCTGTACTTTACTTCATCCAAAGCTTTGTGTGCTCTGGACTGACAATTTATTCCCTTTGGCACAACATCCCATGAGTCCCCTGTTCAAATAGTCAATAATGTTCAGCCTGTTTCCTGAAAGAATCGCATACTCCAATGCTTTGTGTTATCGGCCAATGTTCATTTCTCGTCATGTTCAATTATCCCACATGGCCGGAGTGCATCCAGGCAAAATTTTCTTGCCTTTGTTGGAATTACAGCAATCACATTGCTCTGGATCACAGTTCAAGCCTGTAAGTCCACTATAGTCCACCCTTTTGTTATTCCTCCTTCTGCCAAAAAACGAAAGAAAAAGTTTTAGTACAGCATTTTCTCATGCAAGACACAAATCCCTATGCTCATATTTTTATCGGAGAGCCCTCAAAAGTCATACTGTGTGTCACACTGAGTTTGGTGTATATATTTGCTAGACACAAGATGTCATTTACAAAAAAAACATTGATATGTTAATGTCTTTTTAAACCAATGTTTTATGTACTAAAGAACATAAAGAGAGTGATTTAACAAACAAACAAAAACTCTAGCCTATATTTTTCACCCTTTTGACAATAATATGACAATTCACCTATTTTCTATAAGCTCAGAAGATTCATTTGTGTAATAAGTAGAAACATCAACGACATTTTTTTCATTTAAAGAAGAGGGAAACAAATATAATAAGTTTATATGCACCAATAAAAGACGTGGATGTTTCATTTTAATAAATAAAATGGCCTCTAGTGCGCACTTTAATATGTGAATGATGAACTTTCTCATACTTGTCTAAACTGTTTCGTGTGAACGTAAATATTACGATCTATTGTTAATCGTTATGTGAGCCTTTAACAAATAAACTGAAACATTTATGACATCTCTCTGATGTTCTGGACACACAGTGTCTATGGTGTTTACATACGCAAGGCTAAAATACATCAATAACATCTGGATACATCTGAAAAATAAAATGTTTTTTAATGTGGTTTAGGGGGAAAAACAAAAAGCACAGATGTTTTCTGGTTAACCCCGGTGTTAATGTCCATTTAAGCGAGGGAGATATAACACTTATTTTTTATCTCATAGTAACAAGACGTTGGGATCGACAGTTTGTGTGTTAGGTAAAACCTAAACACAGAAATAAACACGTGTCTTCTCTTCCCTATAATAATATTGCTGCATGATGGCATTAGATGGTAAAACCCTGGTACTCTGTCAGGTACCAAGGTATTATATGATAAATATATATATATATATATATATATATATATATATATATATATATTATATATATACATACTATATTGACCATGGAAATCATAGTACTGACATGTCCAAAACACCAAACATTAATCAAAATACCTTACTAGGATATACCTGCTGTCAGAACACTGATTCCATGGTTCTCAAGTCCCTTGCCCATCAGCCCCCCACAGTTTTTCATCTAGTCCACAGATTTTCTTCTTCCTCCTGAAGGAAAAGAACATGAGTTAGTGTTCTGTAGAGAACGCCTCTGTGTTTGCAATCAAGACATCTCTCTTTCCCTTCCTCTCATCCTGTGTTCCTCTCGTCTGCCCTCTCCGTGTCCCTTGTGTGCCACTGTCAACACAACCATTTTCTTCAGCCAAACAGGTGCAAAAGCTATAGTCGAAAGAATGCAACCGTTTAGAAACCTGAGCACAGAAAGAATATGAACACTTACAAATAAAACTGTATGAATGCCAAATATGCAAATAATTGATGACCTGTTCTAGAAATAACATATCAGATACAATTTTTTATTGCTCATGGGATACTCTTGCATAGCCTCTGAAGCATTACATCATAATTGTCTACTTTTTAATTGATTAAATATGCTGTGTGGTCAAAGTTGACAAGCAATTTGGAATACCTTTTATTGGTTACTCATTAAAAACAATTGGGTTTAAAATGACCCAATCAATAACCCAATGCAGGGTTACCATAGCACCGCCCCATTGTTGGGTAATTTTAACCCAATATATTGGGTTACAAAAATAACACAACGTTTTTTTAGAGTGTAAATATTTGCAAAACCCTGTGAAAAACAAACACGTGAATAATAGAACAATAATGATCACGAAATATGGAGAAACAAGGTTTCAGACCAAATGCCCAAGACTAAATTATTATATAATGCAGAGAAATAAATAAAAAAAGACAAAAACTAATTAGACAACAACACTTATATTTGTGTCTTGTAAATAAGAAAATATATAATATATATAAAAATATCTAAAAACTATTGAATCAAGATACAATTTCTTTGAAAATCGAATTCAAGTTAATTTTTGTTTAAAACAAGCAAAAATGCCAATGGCGTAAGAAAAATAAACTGTAATTAGACCTCTATTTACCCTCTTTATTCAGCTTTTTCTTGCCCCACTGGCAGATATTTTTGCTGGTTATAAGCATCAACTTTTTTATATTTTCTTTCAAAAAACAAGTGTTCATGTCTCTTAACAGAGTAATACTACAATTTTTTTTTGTTTGAACATGACTAGAAAGAGTTTAATTTATATAATGTATTTACATCATTTATTGTACAAATGTTTATTAACATTTATTTATTTATTGGAAAATTTGATTCATAGTTTAAACATAATGACAAATCAATTTTAAGGGGGTTTTGAGGATCCAAAAAATGTAAGGGACCACTGTTGGTTTTAGGATATGTTTTGGGCATCTGAGTCTGAGGAATGTTCAAAAACTGTTTACAGTAACAGAAAATTATGGGATGAGGAAATTGCTATGTGCTCTGGTACATGTGAAGATCGAGAGGCCATGGGTTCATGGGGGGCTTCTCTCAGCTATGTCATGTCCAGCAGATGATTCATGTTACATGTTTGTGGGATAACACGAATGGTGAGGTGATCCAAGTTTAACATCCCGAGACAACAGTAAATAAACAAATCATGCGCTAATTCCCCAAAAAGTGTAAACACTGGCGCTTTAACAACATTGCTCTATTTGTTTGAGCATCCTTAGCATGCCTAAGCAACTACCACAGAGAGAGAAAGTGGAACTAAACACTAACCTGACTCTAACATAAAGCAGATTTCTGAAGTTTCTCTTGTTTTATGCGTGTATGTTGCAGGTGGAGACATAATGTCAGTTAAGTTGAAGTTTGAAAGCCCGGCTGATGGTGGAATGGTACATCGGAGCCGTTCTTTCACCGGCGTCAACACGCTCGTTGGCCGCAGAAGGTAACCAAGAACATATGACACATTTTTTTCAGGGTGAACTATCCCTTCACTGGCCTTTTGGTTGTAATTTATGATTTCACATAATATTAAAAGTAAACAGCCAACTGATATTATGTAATTGTTTTAAGAACCAAAGGTCCTTAGAGGATGTTTGGTTCAGAACCGGGTGTGAGGCGAGTGACGGCTTACATAAGTTACAAATCTGCCTCTGTGTGTGCGCATTTATTTGTGCACATTTTTATTTCATGTGTCACGATAGCACTGCATGACTGTATTTCCATCAAGGAAAACATTGAAAAGATGGCAGACAAAGGCTAAAACAATTTCAGAGACAAATTCACCTGCTTGCAATTTGTCAACTCTATTTCCATGGCAGACTTTGCAAAACAGGATTTTGAGAAAATGCCTTTTTATTGCCTTTCAACTGCCTCAATCATTACAGACAAAACTTTTTTTATAAATCAAAATCCAAGACTATGGAATATGGAAAATACGGAAAAACGACAGACCTAGAAACATACAACCAATTAAAGCTTTGATATTCTTGTGCCTTTATTTAAACAAGTGCGTTCAAATCGATTAATCACGACTAATCGATTTCAAAATATATTTTTTTGTTTATATAATGTATGGCATGTATACTTGCATGAACACAAACAAACGTGTTTATATTTAAGAAATATGAGTAATATATATATATATAAACTTATTTTTACACAATGTAAATTATATTTAATTTGGGCTGTAAAGCGATTAATCGAGAAAAATGGTATCCAAAATTTAAGTTTGTGTTTACATCATATATGTCTGTCCACTTTGCATATTCATTTTGCATTTATAAACACAAAGACAAACACATACATGCATATATATTAAATAAATATTTAGATGTGTTAATTTATTTATATTTACCAATAATTGAAATTATTAATTTGTGTTAAGTGTTTTTTTTATTTGCACGATTAATTGCTTGACAGCCCTAGTTCAAATATTAATTTATATGCATTTATGTTATTATACCCATATATGTGTGTACTATTATATATAAATAGACACGCCATACACAAATATAAATATTATAAAAACACAAACATTTATTTTGGAATCGATTAATCACGATTAATTGACAGCACAAGTTTAAACTCATTAACATTTTTATTTCCATTAAATTAGTTGTTGTATTGAGACAATATTACTTTAAGAAATAATTGTATATACATATATATATACAATTATTCAATATGATTTGTTCAAAAATTATCATAAATATAGTCACACCGTTACACATCCTGAGATTATGAATACAAATTTGCTTTTGAAAATTATTCAAAAAAGAAACACACACACACACACACAATGCATATGTTTAAGCAGAATTCCTTATTTAACTATAAGCACATCAGAAGAGACAGTGTGTATAGATGTCACGATCCACTGAGGGTTCTTGAATTACAGTGGAGATGTCAGTGGTGTTGATCTGAGAGCCGGGGCTTGTGTTTTTCTGTTGCCCTCCAGAGCAGCGTTCAGCATTGCATTCCCTGGAGAAAAGAGACGAGTTTATTTACATTGCAGAGTCATTGAGTTTGTAGTGCTACATAAGAAACCACTGCTAGGATAACATATCTGTCAAGATGTTTAACCAGAATGCTATAATTATTTTGATTGTAAATGTATAAATTCAAATATATTTAAACTATGTATAATTATTGACTGTTTAGGCTCCTTTTGAAATCAATTAAATAAACCAAAATAAATTCACCTGTTTTCTCTCTCTGCAGACATTCCTCGGTCCGCAGCTCTCTCAGATCTAAAGCGGCGGCAGGAAAATCTCCCAGAATTCCCACTTCTAGTCGTACGGGCAGCAGCATCTGGGGGCAGCAGCCAGAGCAGGTGGACAGAATCTTCCAGGCCCTACGGAAAGGTCTCAAGTATGTCACGCAAGCACTTTTTGTTAAAATAAGATAAAAAGGAACCTCTTGTTTATCCGATTGATTTAATTCTTTAATTCTAAGTCATTATAATGTAGTTTTAAAATTGTTTAGACACAACATGCACATCGTGATAAAGATTTCCTCTCTATGCCTGATTATAAAGGGATTACTTGGAGAACCATCAAACAGAACTGGATTTCTTGTCATCTCAGCAGCGGGACACCAAAAGAAACTCCAGATTGGTAAATGCTGTTCTCTACCAAACTATTCACAACTCGCTTTATTTTAACAAAATATGTTAATTTAAAGCGAACGCTTTCTATTTCTCAGGCTTTTTTCTATGACCTGGAAAAGGTATGTTTTCATGCTTATATACCTTGATCCCACAGGATGTATAACTATTTTACAAGCTGGATATTTTGTATTCATTTTTAATATGATTTGCTTTTCCTAAGTGTTTGCACCATAAAAGTTTGTGAGATAAAAGTTGTATCCTCTTTGTGTCAACAACAGGAGATTCGAGCCTTAGAGAGATACATACGACGGCTAGAGTTTCAGATTAGTAAGGTAACACAAACATTGGTCAACTTTGGTCTTTTCAAACTGCACAACACCAACATACGTGACAGAAATATGTGAATTGAGTGTGTTATTGACAGGTAGAAGAGCTGTATGAGTCCTACTGCATCCAGTGGCGACTGTGTCAGGGTGCTTTAAACATGAAGAGAGCGTTTTCTCTCTCTCCTTCTTCACGACAATCCAGAGAGAGTTTACTAGAGTTGAGCCGAAACCACAGACACAGTCTGGAGGTAAGGTCTTGATTTACACACAACTATCAGTAACACTATCAAGATACTCATTTGTTTAAGGATGCATTGTGCAGACATTTTGGATCAGATTCGAAAATTTGAGCATCAAAAGTTAGGATTAACACACATCTCTACCTGCAGGACATGTCTGCAATGGAAGGAGAACTAGAGATCCTGCTGGGAGAGCTACAAATCAAAATGAAAGGTACAAGACACACACCATATGCAGGAATTTGAATTTCATAGGAACATCTGTCTTCAAAATATTTTAATTTTTCCTCTTTTTTTCCGCAGGGTTGATAGGTTTCGCTCGGCTTTGCCCAGGAGATCAGTATGAGGTGAGCAATTTTAACTCAACATATGGAAGAAACAGGGCTGGTTATGGATCAGTTACTGCTGTTAAACACTTACATGAACTCACACTGTCATTCCATCAAGTGCTCTTTTTTCAAAGTATAGCGCAAGACAAAAAGTAAACAGATGCTGCTGAGCTGGAAGAAAAAAATTGTGCACTACCTTTTAAGTCTTCTTTGAAAATAAAGTTGAGAATAATGATTACAAGTAAATAGTGTTTTGACAATTTGGTCTGTGATTCTGCTACAGTTATATCACATGGACTACATTCATGACGTATCTAAAACGGTTCAAAACATGATATTTGCTTAAGCAACACTGTTTTAAGAATTTCCAGATGACATTTAAAGGGACAGTTCACCCAAAATTAAACAAAAAGAGAAAGATATTTTGAAGAATGCTTGAAATACTTATTGCCCACCATTGACTTCCATAGTAGTTAAAATGATCACGGTAGTCAAAAGGTTCCCAGAACTGTTTGCTCTCCTTCATTCTTCAAAATGTCTTTGTTTGTGTTCAACAGAACAAAGAAGTGTACAAATATTTTTTTCTACTAGTCAATGGGGGCCAAGAACTGTTTGGTTACAAGCACTCCAAACATATGTTTGTCATAACAAATACATTTATACTGATTTGGAACAACTTGAGGGTGAGGAAATGATGACACAATTTTCATTTTTGGGTGAAACGTCCCTTTAAGGATTTTTATTCACTTTGATGCATCTTTTGAGCTCCATAAAACGTATAAGGTTTCGAAACATTTTAGGGAGAACTCCCTATAATACTTAAGAATTATTAATGTCAGATTCACTGGATAAGACAGAAATGCCTGATGGTGCCTTTAAGTTTAAATGACTTATTTCACCAGCTATTTGGAAGACATTTTTAAGGCAAGGTTTCCAATGACTTCATGCACAATGGAATGTGGTCACGGGACCCTCAGGCACGCTCATACACAAAACACACACACAAGGGGCCCAATATTTTTCTGGACACCTAAGACATAAAGTATATGACTTTCATTATATTTTGAAAAAATTATTTCACTTCCCTCAGTCATTTGTGTGGAAGCATGAAGTCAGTACTAATGTTCCATATCAAACGAAAGCCACAATGTTTGATAATTGTTATTAAATGCATTAATGTTCATACAAGGGTTCAAATACATCTTTCGACCTCTACGTAGGTGTTAATCCGGTTGGGCCGACAGAGATGGAGAATCAGAGGACGAATACAGACTGATGACAAACAGCTGTGGGATGAGGAGGAGATGGTCTTTCTCCCTCACATTCATGCCAACTTTGAGGTTAAGGTGAGCTTGATCACATACGCTCACACCTGCGCAAACATCACTTCCTGTCAAGGTCTCTTGTGGGGGTTGTGTTGACAGAAGCGTGGAGTTCATTTGTCTATATGCTGTTTGTTACATCTAGATAGAGTTTCATCTGACATTTCTAAAACCGCCCACAGACCCCCGAGAAAATGATAAAGATGTTTAACAGACTCTTTAAAGCTTTTGGCGTACGGTGAAATAATTATAAAATGTTCTTTTGCGTGGAATTGATTCAATTTGTGAATATAGAGAGTGCTCTATCTAAACCTGTGAAAATGATGAACATCAAATCTCAAATATAGAAATGTTAGTTTTATTCGTATCAACTTATGCTGTAAATAATATGTTATTTTTTTCTGGTGGATGATAAAGCGGGTGAAAATACTGTTTTATTTCATCTTAATTTATTTTTACTGTACTGGAATAGTATGAAATTTGTTTTACTCCTGACTGCCAAAGGAAATTAATGTTTTTATTCTATATTGAACGAAAAACTAAATCCTAATTCTTTCATTTCAAGATTCACTAGATTTCTGGAATATTAAATAAAGAATTTTATTGAACAAAAATATATTACTTAATAAAAGGTAAAATTTAACAAAAGATAGATTTTAGTTGTTCCATCAAAGTCATATTGACCACTGTGTCAAAGCATTCTCACAACAAGACTTCTCTTTCCAGGTGACAGAGGTGAAGGGGCTGAGCTCAATCCTGGTCGGCATGGTAACATGCAGGAGTGCTGATTTTTTTACATCACGACCGCAGATGATGGTTGTCGACATTACGGAACTTGGAACCATTAAACTGCAGCTCGAAGTGCTTTGGAAGTAAGAGCACATGTGTGATCTTTACAAGGCAGTAAAATATACAGCTGTACTAATTTTAATACTGTACACTGCAAAAAATAAAATAGGGCACAATGTATTATTAATGTGAAAGGATTTTCGGCAACACTTTTCAATAAGGTGCTATTTGTTAACATGCATTAGCAAAATGGACAATGAACAATACTAATGCAGCAATACTAATACAGTATTTACTAATCTTATTTCATGTTAATTTCAGCATTTTCTAATACAATTATTAAAATCAAATGTTGTTACTGTTAAAATAAGTGAATGCCTCATGAATTAACATGAATTACTGAATTGTTTTTAACTTTTAACTGTTTAAACAGTCCAAACTTTTTTCTACAGTGTATTTGTGTACTATTTTATCTAGTTAAATATAACAGTCATTCATCAATGGGTAATAGAATCTAGAACAATCCTCAATCCTTCATAAAATGGCAATAATTTATAGATATATCATAATTCTTAAGTGCGTGCAAAACAAACTGTGTAGTTGTTAAAGGGACAGTTAACTTTTCCCATTTGCTTTAATTGTTATTGTTTATTTCAAAAGAACAACCAAAATGTATCATTGTGTTCCAATGCAGGTTAGAAACAACATGAGGGAGAGTAAACTCATTTACGTTAAACTGTCCGTTTAATTTATCCGATTTTAACATTACGATATAAAAGAGATTATTGCAGTTAGAGGGTTCTGTGTTCAGATGCTTGATGGTTTAATTGAGCTGTATCAACATCTGGAATTGAGAAGTAAACAGTGCTCATCACAGGATATTTAAAAGGGACTTTTTCATGAAATTGAGTTGAAACATTGAATAAACTACTAGCTCTCTATCTCACACACACAAACACACCCCCTGTGTGTGAGGCTCTGCTATCAGCTAACACACACCAGCTGTCCAAGAGCAGCTGATGAGAGAGAGAGAGAGAGAGAGGAAGGGAGAGAGAGAGAGGAAGAGAGGGAGAGAGAGAGAGAGAGAGAGAGAGAGGGAGAGAGAGAGAGAGAGAGAGAGAGGGAGAGAGAGAGAGAGAGAGAGAGAGAGAGGGCAGGGCTAGAGAGGGAGAGAGAGAGAGAGACAGAGAGAGAGAGAGGGACAGAGGGAGAGAGAGAGAGAGAGAGAGAGAGAGAGGGCTAGAGAGGGAGAGAGGGAGAGAGAGAGAGAGAGAGAGAGAGAGAGAGAGAGAGAGAGAGAGAGAGAGAGAGAGAGAAAGCGAGGATTGAATAAATAGCCTATCACACACGCAGATCAAATTTCATTGTTTTTACAAAATCCAGGTGGAAAAGATTTTTCACTCCCTGTTTTTAACAGCGTCACTAAATTAAACACGTCTCACAGCCTGTTCAGCGTCTCTAACCTCTCTCACAGTGTGTGGTGTGTGTTCACTAGCATCACCTCATTTCCTCTGGTTCTGCTCTGTCTCTGTTAGCAGTGTCACTCTCTATTACCAATGACGACAAACACAAACCTAACATGTCATGCACCGAAAGCCTGAGTGTGTTTATGTCACACTTTTATGTCTATTTTGTTATTGCGTTGAAAGTGAAACGATGTGTTAGAACGACATTGTGAAATATTGAAAATTAGACTAGGTCTCAAAAGTAAATGGTCCCTTAATTTTTTCAACAAATTTAACAACGGAAATTGTATTGACATAAAATGTTATATCTAAACTGTTATATTTTAGCAGTGTCGGACTCGTCACTGCTAAAATGTGCAGAACTTTCTTATTTCATCAAGAAGCTTCTTGAGGTCTCAATCTTCAAACAAAAAATTGTGTCTTGTTTTAAAAGAAATGAATATGTTGGCACAAGTCTACAAAAACAATTGAAAACATTTAGGCATATATACCTCCACATCAAAAGATTTTTAAGACCATGAGTAACATTTCAGTCACATGACCTTAAACATTTAATTGGTGTTCTTGTACCTGATTCACAGAACAAAACAAAACTCCAGAATGAACTGCGGTGCTTGCAGTAATAAATAATATGTATTATTATGACTTAGGTTTTGCTTAGCTGTTATTAATGTTATTATCGTAACACAAGTTTTATGTAATATCGGGAAAATATGTACACAATGCTTTCCAGGTGATTTTTTTTCGTAAGGTTTGTCGATGACAGCTAATTTTTTTTTAGACAAATGTTATAACGTAAAGATTCTGTCAAATGAACTTACAATAACTTTCAGACGTCTACACTCTGGACAAGCATTCTCAAAAGTGGGCGGGGTTTCAGGAGTGGAGTGGCAACAGGCTTGTCTCTGTGTTTTTATGTTATTTTGAGCATGAGGTGTTGGTTGATAACCATGTATAGAAAACTGTATAGTATTATGCTCAAGGGTGAGGTTATATGTAAAGTTATGTTTGGGGTTGTGGGTGGGGTTATGTCAGGATAATGGTAGGTGCTAGCTATGAATGAAGCTAAATACGAACACAATAGAAATTTCAGTTTAAAAGCAAACAACCACAAATGCCTCTTTTTAGAATATTTGGTTTCATGTCTCGGGCTTCATGACATCATTGTTTTTTTTTTACATTTTAAGGCAAGTGTTCGTCAGCTCAGGATGTACGTCTGTCATTCTTGTCCTCAATCTCTCTTTCTCTCCCTTTAGTCCATTTGATAGCAGTGAGGTGAGACCGATCATAGCATCTGCCAGCCGACAGTCTATCCACAGAAAGGGATCCATATACAGCTGGACACCTCCCAACACACCCAGTTTCACAGAGAAATACTTTTTAGTGAGTTAAAAAACATAACAACACACCCAAACACTTAGCACGACTAATCAATCAGAAAAATGTATGGGTGAAGTGTGCGATTCATAAAATTATGCAATGAAACGGAGTTGTAAAAGTAATGTAGCTTAAACGCCATCACGTGATTTGATCTCTCTTCTGTCTAGTCTATGATGCGGCAGCTACAGGATGCAGACAGCTCTTTTTCCATTGGTTCACGCGAATCTAGGGGCGTGTCTTTACTCAGCTACCTGGCCGACTCCACCCAAACTCTCAATCCTCCAGCCTATGAGAAGACGGATCACCTGCCGCTCACACCCCGCCAAGATACAAAGTTACAAAATGAAGAGATACTAAAGACGCCACCAGGGGATGTATGAACTTTTTTACTTTATTTTAAATCAAATAAATATTGTTTCTATCATAATTAAAAACAAATGCATAGTATGAGGGTCGAAGTTAGTCGCTTTGGATAAAAGCGTCTGCCAAATGCATAAATGTAAATGTTATATTCAAGTTTGTATTAAAGTTAATATGATCTAAATTTGTTAATTTTTTCTTTGGAACATCCAATGAATCATTCCCCAATTTACAGAATTTGCATTAAAAGTCAATTGGGTTGAATGTGGATTCATGTTAATCTTTGTTGTCACACACAAAAAAATCCTCACAAGATAGGCAGGGATAGGGCAACAGACAATGTATTACTATAAAATAGTAAAGAATAAACAATAAAGGACAAACCAAGAAAAATTAAGTTTTACACAATAGGAAAGGGTCAATTTACAGTACAAGAGAATCCATATGCATACATACAGTGATGCAGTGATGATGTATCTCTTTCATGATAACTCTAGGCAGAGGAGAGTCTGGAATGGCCATCAGAGACGGACACAGCAACCCCCAGCCCTGCAGACAGCAAGCGAGACTCCATCTTCCTCTTCCACCGTTATAGCACACCTGACATCCTCCGGAAAAATGCAAACGTAACCCCCAGCACAGGTGACGGAGATGCACAGGGGGCCACGGCCCTGGATGAGACCGCCATTGAGGAGCCCTCCTTCAACCAGGTACCTGAGACACCTATCGAGAAGGACAAAAGTTTAAGCAGGTTTCAGAGGAGAGCCGTGTCTATGAGAATTAGCTCCCTGCTAGAAGATCTAGATTCAGCGCTGCAGGACATGAGCATAGCAGAGACAGAGTTAAAGACACTCGATCTCCAGATACGCCAACTAAAGGAGGTGTTGAAGGTGAGATGAATGAAATGGGTTGCACGTGCATTTTACGTGACAAGGCTGCACAAATTTCATGAAACTGTTGTGTTCTTGTCTCCTTTGCTGGTGATAGAAGGACCCTGACCCTCCACAGATGCCCTCATGTGAAACACTAGCTGTGGACGAAGAGGAAGTGCTGGGAAGTTTTGACTTCCTCTCAACAGATTTTAATGAAGATGAAGTCTCGTGCATGGGCAGTATCAGGCTCAGAGACACGGGGTACAAGAAACTCAATAATTAAAGCATTTATGTATGCGAACCCATGCACTGTTTATTCCACTTAATACAACGACCGTTTCTGGGCAGCTATTGTGTCACATGAAGAGTTTGTGCGCCCTCTTGTGGATGAAATGACGTACTTCATGTACAACAAGTTGGTTTGGCAAATACTCAATAAAGAATATTATAGAAAATATTTAAAATATATTGTTAAATATATTAATATGAAAAGTAGTGTAATTACATATTTTTTATTTTTAAATATTTTATGATATATATAATAAGTGGTTCATAAAGATAAGTCAATTTATGCTTCATTTAAATGATATCAATATTAATAAGTAAAGTAAAATATTTGAAATAAAAATTGTCTACACTACACTACAAGATACTATTTGTTCATTGTTTTGCAGAATTGGTTCGTTCCACGAGAATACACTGAGAACTATGGGTCTATCAGAAGACATTAACGAAGGACAGATCAAACACAAAGAAAACAATGTCGTAAAGCCATCAGTTAGTACGGGGGTCTACAGCCTCGACCAAGCCCTGGACACCCACCTAAACATATGCAAACTTCTACTGGAGGTGAAAAGATTCGTTTGATAATAATCAATATCTATTGTAAACCATAACTGAATAAACAACTGAATTGAAATAGTCTATGTTGATGTTTTCTGTCATTCTTAAGAAGACAAGATTAACAAAGATCTATACAAAATTGACAAAAGTTGCTAAAAAAAATGTACTTTGTTATCTGTGTGCAGGCACTGAAGTGTGTTAGCTCTGATCTCGTGCACAAACACATCACAGAGGAGCTGTCACGACAAACTGACATGCTGGGAAAAATCAGCACCCTGTCTAAGACGACAGATGAGATCTCAGCAACACAGAGTAGGTATCACAGGAAAGCTGGACCTTAAAATGATCACAGAATAATATTTTTTTCAAACAAGAAAGTTAAAGAATGTATGATTGACTGAGAAAGTTTCAAGTTAACACTAGAAATACAGTTGACACTAGAAATGACTGTCACAGACTGTTTCGTTGTCAAATGAAGTGTTAAAACATGCGTGTGGTTGTGTGTCAGTGTTGTGCAGCTCTCCTAAGGGAATGGAGGTATTTTGGAAGGAGTGTTGTGAGAGTGACTCACATTTCTGCTGCTCCACTGATGGGTTTCTCAGGGCACTGCGCAAACATTACATTCACAAAGTCAAAGCCAAACAGCCTGGACAGACTGATGCAGGTTTGCATTTTCAGTTATTTTCCTTTAAAATGTTATTCACATCTATAGACTTATAAGTAATCTTGTGCAGATCTTTTAACTAAATTCCAAAACAACTAACATATTCGAATATGGTCCAAATCCATTCTGCAAATAAACACAACAGCAACAACATTACAACTACAATCCAAAACCGACAAAAAATACAACTTAACAGGAGTGCCTTTATATATACTTGCTGACGAAATTCACTGAAATGCTAAAACCAGAACTGTTGAAAAGCAGAGTTACGACACTCATATAGATGTCGGATGAAAGCATGGAATGCCGAGGTAACTCGTGTCATGGAGTGGCCAAAAGTTAAATTAACTAATTCTATTCAAATAGGTTGGCAGCACAGGTTTGATTGGAACTATTGAGCGCTCCATGATCCACGTGACCACACGACGGCGAGATAATGGCTGTTTCTCAGTTCCAAAAAACTCAAAGAACGCACTTGTGTTCTCATAAAGGCCGGTCTTGGGAGGCAGCTTCGGAAGTACGAACTTGGATGGACGCACTGCAGTGACTTCTGGGACTTCAAGCGGGTTCCGTGGGCACGCAAGGTTGCATTCGATGCATCCTTGGTATCGAGAACACATCCGGGCACTTACATGCGTTCTCTGTTCTTGTGTTTTTGAGAATTTCATTTTTTTATTTTAATGGTTGTTGGCAAACCAGCTTTTGTTGCATATCCGCCACCTGCTGAGATGGAGTGTGAAGACCAAGAAGGAGGAAGAGGAAAATACTTCCAGACTGAATAATCTTAAAAATAATATTTCCTTTATACATATGTATATAAATTCTTAAGTATTGGAACGTACTTTGGCAGTTATTGATGACACGAGGACACAAGACCGCTGACGAACGGATATTGAGAAACGGCCCAAGTGTCGAAACTCTGTATTTCAACAGCTCTGACTAAAACTAATACACGAAAAGTGGATAAGAAATGCAAAGTAGAAGCGATGTCAAAATAAAGCTCCTTTAACGGCGTCCCACTGGCCATAAAAATTACGAACCTTAATCACTTAACATTTTTAGTCATGGGTTTTGAACTCCGTTGCAGTCTTTACATTATTAAAAATAACCCAAGAGAGCTACATGAACAGGAGTTAATTGGGCCAATAGTTAATAGCTATAGTGGACTATGTGAGAGAATTTCCTTTTTGTAGTGGTGTTTGAAACCCTAGTGGATATTATCAAGCAAGCTTAGCCCCCATAATGCAGTGCAACAACTCAACGTCCATAATAATAATACCATAATGCACCCAATTAAGGAAGAATAAATTTCCCTCAATGATGAAGCATTGTCCAAATTTGCTGACTCTTTGAATGCGTTAATTGGTGAATCCTCTTTTGTTGGTGTTTGGTAATGTTAGTGTTGTTTTCTCCTGTAGTTTTTGGTCAGCTGCTTCGTCAGGTTCAGTGCAGTTGTATGATGGCGTCTGTAAACCCATGCAGTACAGACAGAGTGTCTGTGTTTCAACTGTTAGTCTACTTCAAGCGATGGAATATAACTGACTTTGGAGAGCACCTCTCGCATCTCTCTAAAGAAGGTAACGCCACAAGCTCTCCCTCTATCACAGTTTACATTTACATTAAACACTCAAAACATATTCTGTGTTATTGACCCGCCCCAGGAAAACAAAAACAAACGTCTCAGAATCTTTTCCCCAGTTGACCTGAACATCAATCAATCAGTCTGAAGTTTTCTTCCCAATAGATCTCATGTCTTCTCTCATCGGTTTGCTTCAGTGTATCTGATAGCCTGTCTGGAGAGTCCCAAGAGGAGGCGAGCCCTGAAAAAGCTGAACGGGAGGCGGATCTCCGAGCTGCAGCCAACAAATCGCACGCTACAGCTTCTAGCCAAACTACAGACCGATGTCAATCAAAAGGTGACCTCAGCAGCCGCTTCTTGTCTCAGGAGGGCCTCGAGATCCAAATCCTTCAGGACAAAGGTTGAAACTCTTATCTGTTAGTAGTTTACAAAATATAAGAAATCCCAGCAAATATCAGACTAGAGACTGTATTACAGGCAGTGGTTCGCTATACAGATCTGTTGATAAAAGGGAACGCGCAAGTGCAACGCGAGGCCTGTCTTGCTTTGAAATGTCTGAAGGTGAGTTATAAATGTGTGTCTACTGCAACTGCTTCAGAATAATCTGATGTTTTTTTAATTTGACTGTTTCCAGTTTTATGTGCGATATTCCTCAGACAACCCGACAATAAATTGTGAGTGATGAGAATATCACCATACTGAAATCCTAACAGTGTGTTTCACAGTCCCAGAAATGTGATCTCACATCCAAGAATAGTTCAGGGAAAAAATTTAACCCAAATTGAATGACGTCGTACGAACGCAGATTATCCTTTCAGCCGGGGTCAGGAATCCTACTGACCGCTCTCATCTTAATCCATTCTAATACTACATACTTTAATACATTTCATCCTCTGCTTATCCTGTTTAATCTTTAATCTGACATTCTTTCTGATCCTGCAGTGCTTGACCAATTTGACAAAGATGTGCTGAATCCTTTACTATTTTAAAAAACAGTGCACCTTTCTTTTCCTCATTTTGTAATAGTCATGAAGTTGTTTCTATCTCTTAGGCTTCAGAAAGTGCAGAGCAGGTGGCCGAACAGTGGCTGTCCACAGATGAAGACCTGAGAAACGCTGCCCGTGAGACTGTGTTATCCTTTGGTAATTGACTCTTATACTATAGGCCTAGTAACTATAGTCTACTGTAGTCCATGTTTAATGTTCTTCCAAGGATCCTCTTGAAAATGCAGTACATTCATTTTGTGCCTTCATCACATCTGATGACCTAAAATAATTTTCAATGTTTTTTAAGTTTTGGTTTCACATTAAACACCGATTTGCTGTCGTTTTACATTATTTTCATGCTGTTCTTTTGTCCCTATTAAGGTAAGAAAGGCCACATGGCGTTCCAGCAAATTGATCGGATCTTTGAGATACAGGATGAGGCTTATATGAACCTGGAGACTGAAATAACATTCCTTTAAAAATAATGGAAACTCGACTGACTTTTTAGGAGAGGACTAGGTAATGTGGACGTCTCTACTGAGCAGGCTGTTTTTTTAAGGAACACATTTCCCAAGTGTCTGCTCATATTGCCCAATATTTATATGCATTGTAGTTCAAGCGTATGCATAACTATGATGACAATTCTATGTATGTATTTATGAAAAAAAAAAGTTTTCTATGTTTCATCTGTATTAAAGAAAATAACCATAAAATATTAGAAAGTAAATGTGTCAGTTTTTCTAGTACCTCTTTACCCGTGATAAAGCATTCATCAAAAATAACAGCTATAATATATATATATTTCATACAGTATGTAGTTTTAATAATCGGTTTACAAAAATGCTAATGTAATGCAATACTGGGTATGTGTTTCAGTTTTGTCATGGTATTTCTACCTCTAAAATAAATTAGCAAGGAGTAAAGTAGGTCAAAAAGTAAAGGTCAAAGAGATGTTTGTGAAAAGTGAAATTCATTAGACAACTCAAGATCAAGGTTGATGACACTTTCCTAAGAAATATGTCCTTTTTTGTGATTTCCTTGTTTTTTTTAATTACACATTCACAACAGTTAGCCGTTGACCATTAGAAACTTTATTGAGTTAAAAGTTGTGACAGCATTTGAGCTAAAGGTGCAGTACAGATGCGAGATCCTATCAAATGCCTTTGGCTCAATTAATAATTACCTCTGACAAAGTTCATGTCACGTCAATCCTCTTAACACTTGAATTCATACTGATTATTGACACATGAACAGAAACCCAAAATCGTAATTTACAAATTTATACACGCACACATTATCATCTACCCTTTGGGGAAAAACAGCATCCAGAAATGAAAGAACGTACACTGAACACAATGATTATGGAACCATAAAGGTAACCCATGCAAGCGTCAGATTCCTAAACCAAAGGTGAGATGCCCGTGTGCCTCGGGCAGGGAACGAGGGCAGTTTGTTACAGGTTACAGCGAGACTGTGAAGCGGTTGTCAACGTGGGTACAAATAACTGAAATTTTCCAGCATTTCTGGTGAATTTTCTATTCACAGTCCGGATTGAGATTGCCCAGGGACTGTGCAAGAGTTTCAGTGAAGAATCTGAAGATCTAACCTAGGTGCCCACAATATTCGGGTCGTGTGCATTGTCCGGCAGTTGAGAATGGTGGCAGTGATATAGAAAGCAGTTTCCCCAGCAGCTGTAGCAGATGAGAAACAACGCCGCCAGGAAAACTAAGGCACAAATGGTGCATGGCTTCCTCTCCAACAGGAAGCTAAGCAGGTAGAAGCCCATGAACATGGAGTGGTTGAACCACAGGGCTGGATTTAGGGGTTTAGGGATCAACAGGACAGGGAGTAGCCACTGGAGGCAGTACATTGTCTTTGTGTGGAGGGTGGCCGAGTATGAGCTCAGATGTCAGACAGGATGGCTGATGTCACTACACAATCACAAATCCCTTGTGTTTCGGCAAGGGATTAGACTTGGTGTTCAAATACCAGGGGATGCCTACAGAATAGAAAAAAGACAGCAACGAATACATAAGAGTCAGATCATTTATCGTTTTGGGCACATCATTCCCAGCTGGTCTTACAGTCAAGCAAACCCACCACCTTATAAGGTACCATTGGTAAAGCAACGGCGTTTATTAAGAGATTGTACGCCACAAGCCTATTTTTAGATGGTGTCGAGAATACCATTACCAGAAACAGAATACCATTACTTCAATTGATATTTGACTATTTGTGCAACTTATTTAAAACAACAAATATAGAAAATGAGGGGAACCTCTATATATTAATCTGTAAGTGATGCGAAAACCATTTATTTTAAAACATTAACTGCACATGGCAAACATTGAAAGATAAACTGCCACGCTCGAAAAACAGCAGTTTCCTATATGGACAGACATTACTGACAACAGTGTTTACACGGAGGATGGCAAGTACACTACAAACAGCAAAACGTTTGATATTTGTGTGCTATTTTCCATATTCATGA